>NC_137455.1:42517380-42755430 GCF_964235325.1 Thermobia domestica | reverse complement strand
ATGTTCTTCCCTCAGAATAAGTGACCATGTTTCGCAGCCATACAGGACAACAGGCATTATTATCGATTTATATATTTTAAGCTTCAAATTCCTCGACAGAATTTGCGACGACAAGAGATTTTGAACCTAATAATAATAATAATAATAATAATAATAATAATAATAATAATAATAATAATAATAATAATAATAAATTAACCGATTGTTATTTGTCCATGCTAGGGCTCGGGGCAACAAGTGGACAAGCCACACTTTTGTGAAAATCTTTTTATTTGTTTAAATGGTGTACTGTAAGTATATCTACATTTTTAAAAATATATTTCGTCAGATTTCGACACGATGGCAGCACTATCGTGACAGTCACGTTGTTGCCCAAGAGGTTTTTATTTCTTTTTTGATAAAAACAATGACATGCCACAGAGAAAGATGGCGTCCTGCAGCTGAGATAATGCTGCGAGCAGAAGAAAATTGATCAATTATGATTATTTGGAGAGCAAAAGTAGTGGAGATTTGAGCGTGTCTGATGACATAACAGATCAAGACTCAGATTACGAATCGTCAGCAGACAATGCATCAACTTTGAGCCAGGTAATTAAATCATATTATAAATTGTGGCATGTCATAGTATTATATCGAAACTTTTTCAGTTTTATTTAGCTTGTGGCTTATATTATAATGTTGCTATGATTGCTACATAGATCGACGACGTGTTCATTTTCTTTTAAGTTTACTGGGCTAGTGAATCATTTGGTTAAGAAAAGTGGAATGTCTGAAGTAAAGAAAAAATTTCTTCTACTCAGAACTCCTTGTACTTCTAAATACTCGCATTAAACAATTAAAAAATGCAAATCACATGGCAAAGTTTTTCCTTACTCTAGGCACTCCTCTTTAATCAGGAAGTGGTACTAGTGTTCTGAGTCCTAATCACTCAAGATGACGTTTGCCTGCTGCATGATATGAATGAAACATTATTTAAAGCCTTGAATACAGCCCCCACTTTGCCATTTATTTGGAACCAGAATTGTCACAGGTCGGAACATGTTTACCGTGTCACTATGATTCTTGTTAAGAGAAGTTATTGCATTCTGTGTAAGTTCGTTATTGCCATTTAAATCCATGGTAATCTATTTTCGCTCTAATTCTCTTATCATGTGAGATATCGTTGTGCTCTTTTTTTTGTTAGATAGATTAAATTGTATGTAACAGTTGTCTGTAGTTCTTTCCTCCAATAAGCATGGTAAAATAACTTTAATTAATAAAAGTATTAATAAAATATCGAATTGACAGCTTGTCTATCAATTACTCTTCAACAGAGAAACAAATTGTTGCGTAAAAGAAAAAGTAAAAACAGGGATTTGTAAATTGTACCTTTTGCTAAACGTTCCTGAAATCAAAATCTATTTTGAATGCATATTAGCAAAACTATTACGTAAAAAAGAAAATGGTACGTTAAAAAAAATCTAGCCAGCATAGGCGGCGTTTGCTGCAAGCATAGACCCACCCACTTTCTGACGTCAGCGCGGAGTGATACTGCAGTCTGCCTCACTCAACTTCTTGGAGGCGCGAAATACGAGTTCAGTTCGTTCGAAATCGGCTGCTTATGTCACGTTCGGGAATCCTTTTCTCTGTTGGTAGGTTTGTAATCTCCGAATTCCAGGGCGAACGCATAGTGTGTTTTTGTTTTGCTTCCGCACTGTGTTTGTGCAGCTTTGAAGAAAGTATCGTTACGAAAATGCCATCTCAGAAAAGGAAGAAGAGCGGCCTTTATCTTCTGCAAGAAGGAAGAAAAATCGAGGCGAAAATTTAGCTGCTTGGAGGGAACGGACAAAGTTAAATGTCATTTGTAAATTTTGAAACTATTGACAAAATTTTCTTCTTAATTTTTCATTCATTACTTGGATAGATTTTTAATTAAATTTTTAGATAAATTGTTAGTTTAAGATTTTGATTTGTAATTTAGTGCACCGAATACCCTAAATGTTGATGGCTTTTCTATCAACTGGACGTCTTCAGCATAAAATTCTGTCTTTCTTTTATCAAGTATATAACTGTTATGTTTATCACTCATCAGTAAAGACTATAAGTATTTTGATACTTTGCCTATGCGAAAAAAGAAGTAAAGAGCTTGAAAGCAATGTAAAGCAGGCGGGGGTGGTCGCATAATTCACAATCAGTAGCGTACCGTACGTAGGAATTTATTTCGGGGGGGTCCAAACTCAAAATGAGGGTATTTTATATCAAAATTCCTAAAATTGCCCCTAAACTTAGGCTAAATTTATACAAAAGTCGAAATTTCGGGGGGATCCGGACCCCCAGGATCCACCCCCTGCGTACGACCCTGTTCACAAGCCTTATCAGAAGGGCATTCTTGTTTTATAAATATTCTCGGTTCTGTGGCAAAGTAGCGACCGAAATCACTGAGGGAAAATCAAAGGAAAAACACTTTACTGACTAGAAAATCAGGTGGTCTAAAGAAGGTTACGAGAAATTCAGAAAGCTGGAGTCATTATCCTTTCTAGGACCTCACAAATAGGCTACAATTTTGAGTACATTTTGTTGGTGTGCTGCAGATACATTCTTGGTATTGTCTCACCTATTACTGCTATTTGACTTCGGTTTCTCTTCCCGAACATCATTTCAAAAACCGGGCTAGTATTTAGTCAACGGACATTGCTAATATTAAATGATAAGTTACAGTACCATGCCAGTGATAATAGAATTACCCTGGCAACAAATACTAAAAACTTTTTTTTTTTTTTTTTTTTTTTGCGAATACCACGCATCTAACATTACCCGTGCCTGCAGTTATTTATTTCTTTTCTTTTCTTTTCTTTCTTTCTTTCTTTTTTTTTTGTTTGTTTTTGGTGAATGTCTCACTTTACTTGTACGTATCGTAAGGTGAGGTTACTAGCGCAAAAAAAAAAAAGTCTTGCACTTGAAGTGATGTAGAAAGAAAACGGAACTTAAAAAATGAAGACAACTAACGATGTACACTCATGTCCAAAATTATTGTCGCATGTCTATAACTGTCTTCCTGTAAGAATATAATTTGATAATGATTTTGTGGGGTACTTTTAATACTGATACTATGTGTATAATCGGGAAATGTATATTTGTGGTAAATTTCATAGGAAAAGAATTATAAATACGAAAATTATAGTGAGTAAAACAAAATGTTGCTAAATGGACAAGAAAGTTTTATTTTCGTTTTATTGTTCTTATTTACTGCTCTTTTGACATGAAATTTACCACATACATGTCTTTGCTGATTATACACATACTAACATTATAAGAAATACCGGGAGAATTCGTTATCAAATTATATTGCTACAACAACATATTTATAGACATGCGACAATAATTTTGGACATGAGTGTACATTATATGATGATGAGTGTTCTGCCCGAAAGTAGGTCTTTAACCCGAATATCTCTTGGCAAGGTAAGCCCATGGTGGTTTGCCATTATCTTCTATGGGATTATGACGACGTCCAAAGGACGGGATCTATAGTTTAACGTGAGACACGAGCCACTTGTGTCCCACAGGGAATTCAACCCAAGCACTGATTAGAATGCGACGAGCGTAACCACTCATTCCACTGTATAGTATGTAATTGACTTGTATTTTGCATATTTTTAGTGTTATATATTTTACACTCTGTAAAGAAAAAATAGCGACACTTGCTTGGATATGGTTTTCACAATATACTTTAATCAATATGATATTTTATATGAATTCCTGATAATATTACAATGTATATTCCTAATGAGCAGTTCTTTCTTAATACTTGCGCCAAAGTTTCAGGCTTTTGACATGAATTTAATGAATTTATATGCATATATAAGTAGTTATGTGTGTTTTGAGAAAAAATCCTTTATAGGAAGAGTTATACATGAAACTGAAAAAGATCAACAACAATAGCAGAAAACAAGAAATAGAATTCCTTAAGGGTAAGACATATTTTGTGCAAACATCGGGGAGTACCGTACACCAAACTAATATTTTGTGTGTGCACCATGGGCTTTCTGGAGTGCAGCGAATCATCGGAGTCCTTTGGTAACAAGGCTATTGCAAAATTCTACCTCGATTTCACGGAATAACACCTGGATTATCTGTTCCTTGAATTCCATTCTATTTGAGATAGTTGTCTATTGAATCTTCTGTTCATATTGATTCACAAATTTTCAACTGGATTCATGTCAGGTGAGTTTGTAGGCCACATGAGTCTCTAAATAGTCATATTCTTGAACCACGTATTAACGATTTTCGCTCAGTGACATGATGCATTATCGTCCTGGAACAGGAAGTAGTCCAAATTTTCTTCAGAAAAGTCATCTTTGGCTGTTGTAAGAACTTTACGTACCAGAATTTGAAGATATTTTCGTGCATCAAACGATCCTTTACATATATCCGTCGCTCTGACGTCTTTAACAGTGAACTAAACCCATACCATCACTCATTAACTGAATATTTGCATCCCTTAAACAAAATCCTTGTCAGGTTCCTTGCTTGTTCGTATCCACAACTTCACACCACCATCGTTTCCCACTATTTTAAACTTCTTTTCAGCGAAGAAAACGACGTGCTTGCAGTTGTCATAAGTCCAAGTTGCATATCGACTCACAAAACTACATGTTGAAGTGCTTCGTGTTTTGTCAGTTTCGACTTTCTACACGGTTTCTTCTTTGTAATATCCTCTTCACACATTCAAGACAATACAGTTGAACGAGTAACTGCAGTTCCAAGATCATGCCAAACTACAGAAGTGATTTTTGGGGAAATCACTCCTTAAATCTGCAGTGCTATTGATTTCATTTAGCAATCTGCTCTGGGTGATACTTTCATTTTTCTTTCACACTGTTGACGAAGGAACGATTTGTCATGCTGTTTCCACTTGTGAAATTACTCTTCCTGCCGTAGAATGATGGATTTTCAGTATTCCATCTATTCCCTTAGAGATTTGCCTTAGTTGCGCAAAGCAAGAATTATGTCTTGTTTACATGGCAACAAGTCACATTTCTTACCCATCTTATTTGTTTACAATCCACATGTAGCAACAATATCACACACAAACAAGGCTGCACAACAAAAATTTTGCCACTTGACACTATCCAAACAATGAGAAAGCCAAGAACAATCATAAAATGCTATTTAGCTCAGCCTACACATTACAAATGCAATGCAGAATTCTCACTACAATAATTTACGAGACGCACTCAGTGCCATCTAACGAAAATATTACTGATACACAAATAATTGGCAAGCGATGTCGTACACCACAGGTGTCACAGATAACGCAAATGAACTATTCCATTCATCATTTCCTTCTATTCCTCTTCTAATGGGCTGCAATTATGGTTTTCTGTGTAAGTTAGCTTGAGAATTGAGGTGTCGCTATTTTTTCTTTACAGAGTGTACTATGAAACATGCTAATATAAGGCAAAGGTAATATTATCAATGATTATAATTCTGCTAGAGTAAAGCAGAAATATCAGGGAAGCAACAGTCCCTATTGGCGAAACTTTCCATTTCTCTCGGAAAAACCATATTTGCCCATCTCCTGTTAATGATGATAAGTAATCATATTCCACATAATACAATTTTCACAAATGAGAATGAAAGTTCAATTAGCTTCAAATCATAATAGGCCAAAATTGTAATAATGGGTATAATGATAAATAACAACGTATGGAGATTAGAAGTTTGCCCCAGAAACTCCCTGATTTGACATCCGTTTCACCGTTCCAGGTTTCTAGGGGTGGCCACTGATTTATCAATAACTAACTAACTAACTAACTCTATGGCCTATGGAACCCGGAGGTTCAATGCCGCGTTCACAAAAGCTCTCCACTGACTTCTATCTTTAGCCAATTGGATCCAGTTTCTACTTTGCATTCCAATCTCTGCGAGATCCATTTTAATATTGTCCTCCCATCTGCGCCTAGGTCTTCCTAATGGTCGTTTTCCGATTGGTCTTCCAGTCAAGACTTTGAAACCGTTTCTACTTTCTTCCATTCTAGCTACATGACCCGCCCACCTAAGCCTTCTAGACTTGACGACCCTAACAATGTTGGGTAAACCATATAACTTATGTAGTTTCTCATTATGAAGTTTCCGCCATTCCCCATTCCCGTTCCTCTTGGGTCCGAATATTCGTCTCAGGATCTTGTTCTCAAATACTTTCAGTCTATGTTCTTCCCTCAGAGTAAGTGACCATGTTTCGCAGCCATACAGAACAACAGGCATAATTATCGTTTTGTATATTTTAAGCTTCAAATTCCTCGACAGAATTCGCGACGACAAGAGATTTTGAACCGAATAGTAACATGAATTCCATGCTTTTAGTCGACATTTAATTTCTTCGTGAATATGATTTTCCTCTGTTAATATTGATCCTAGATATTTGAAACTATGCACTTTATCAAAAGTATTATTTAATATTTTAACGCAACTGATTTATCAATGAAGACTGTAATACTTAGGGATGGGCACGAGCGAGTTTTCTTTGAAACTCGACTCAACTTGAAACAGATATCTTTGAGCTCGACTCGAAAACTCGGCTCGAAAAATTTCTTCCAACTCGACTCGAATTTGGGTCAAGTTTTGAGTCGAGTCGAGCCAAAACGAGCCAATTTGAGCTAAACTCTGTGTAGTTCCAAGTACTCTCTTCAAATATCCTACATAGACAGTATA
Source organism: Thermobia domestica (assembly GCF_964235325.1). Taxonomy (NCBI): domain Eukaryota; kingdom Metazoa; phylum Arthropoda; class Insecta; order Zygentoma; family Lepismatidae; genus Thermobia; species Thermobia domestica. The sequence goes on along the minus strand of NC_137455.1, from coordinate 42,748,737 downwards.
ATTATCAATGATGATGATGATGATTATACTACTACTACTACTACTACTACTACTACTACTTATTATTATTATTATTATTATTATTATTATTATTATTATTATTATTATTATTATTAGTAGTAGTAGTAGTATTATTATTATTATTATTATGTGCGTGGAGAAAAGGTGATACACACCGCAGAACCGTATATTCCAGAACCCAACAGAATAGAAGTAGAAACCGCTATAAAGAAATTAAAGAAACACAAATCTCCGGGTGTAGATGAAATTCCGGCTGAGTTAATTTTAGCTGGAGGCGAAAAATTGTGGAACAAGATACACAAGCTCATTCTCCTTCTCTGGAACAAGGAAGAATTGCCACAAGAGTGGAAAGAATCAATCATTGTTCCAATTCACAAGAAAGGCGACAAAACTGACTGTAATAATTATCGAGGCATTTCTCTTTTGTCAACATCCTATAAAATCCTTTCAAATATTCTGTTAGCAAGACTGACCCCATACGCAGATGAAATTATTGGAGATTATCAGTGCGGATTTAGACGAAATCGATCAACTATCGACCAAATATTTACCATTCGCCAAATACTCGAAAAAAAGTGGGAATACAATACCCCGGTACATCAACTATTTATTGATTTTAGAAAGGCGTACGACTCGGTTAGGAGAGAAACATTATACAACGTCCTTACAGAACTTGGAATACCGAGAAAGCTAATTAGATTAATTAAGATATGTTTAAATGAATCCCAAAGTAAAGTCCGGGTAGGAAAATTTTTGTCCACGAGCTTTCATGTCGAAAATGGCCTGAAACAAGGAGATGCGATGTCGCCATTATTATTTAACTTCGTTCTAGAATACGCTATAAGGAAAATCAAAGATAGCAACCAGGGCCTAGAATTGAACGGTATTCACCAGGTTATGGCATATGATGATGATGTAAATTTAATAGGGGATGATAGGAGAACAATAGAAAGAAATGCAGAGATCTTATTAAACGCTTGCAGGGACATGGGTTTAGAAGTAAATGCAGAGAAAACTAAATACATGGAAGTGCGTCGGGACCGGAATACAGCAAATTATGGATGCGTTAAAATATTAAATAATACTTTTGATAAAGTGGATAGTTTCAAATATCTAGGATCAATATTAACAGAGGAAAATCATATGCACGAAGAAATTAAATGTCGACTAAAAGCAGGGAATTCGTGTTACTATTCGGTTCAAAATCTCTTGTCGTCGTGAATTCTGTCGAGGAATTTGAAGCTTAAAATATACAAAACGATAATAATGCCTGTTGTTCTTTATGGCTGCGAAACATGGGCACTTACTCTGAGGGAAGAACATAGACTGAAAGTATTTGAGAACAAGATCCTGAGACGAATATTCGGACCCAAGAGGAACGGGAATGGGGAATGGCGGAAACTTCATAACGAGGAACTACATAATTTATATGGTCTACCCAACATTGTTAGGGTCGTTAAGTCTAGGAGGCTTAGGTGGGCGGGTCATGTAGCTAGGATGGAAGAAAGTAGAAACGCTCTCAAAGTCTTGACTGGAAGACCAATTGGAAAACGACCATTAGGAAGACCTCGGCGCAGATGGGAGGACAATATTAAGATGGATCTCGCAGAGATTGGAATACCAAGTAGAAACTGGATGCAGTTAGCTAAGGATAGAAGTCAGTGGAGAGCTTTTGTGAACGCGGCATTGAACCTCCGGGTTTCATAGGCCATAGAGTTAGTTAGTTTTTATTATTATTATTATTATTATTATTATTATTATTATTATTATTATTATTATTATTATAACACTGTGTATAACTATGAAAGGTCGGCGGTTTGGATTGAAATACTTAAAACTAGTTGACTGTCGATCTCGGTCTTCGAGGAGTCTTCAGGAGGGAAGGACATCGGTCACGAGGTTCTGGGTTTGAGTTCCGGAGGAACAAGTATTCGGGCTTGAGCGAAAAATTGTTAAAACTCATAGAGCGTCGGCCAAACATGTTCATAGCTGCTCGGCCTGAGTTTAGGGTTGTCAACGGCTCGATGATTAGAATTAGATTTTTTGAAAAAGAAATCATGCAATTTGGGTGGACTTCAGCCTGAAAGTCTCAAACTCCGTAAATCTTCCACTAATTACGGTTGGGATGATATTATTGGGTATAAGGAATAACCCAGGCAAATCAGTTCACGGGGATTCTTTTCTGTTCCTGAGTTGGCATTTATGTGGGACATATGCTGAACTATTAGAATGTAGTCCCTGTGCCGGTACCAGAAAATACATAATTTTCTTCACAAATATTGGTAATTCATACTTAGTATCGATACCAGTACCCTCGTTCTCAAATCAATATTTGTAAACTGTATGCACTTTTATGTAGAAAGTAAAATGTATAAATTCTGAAGGGAAAACATTGCACAGAAGCGTTATATTCGTATGTTAACATACTTTTTTGTATGTTGTGTAAAGTGACCCCAACTATGGGGTTTCAGTAACTATGGTCATACTGAATGTTTACTAATGAACTTATACGAATGTTTTCCACACATATATGTTTAAAATACAGTGTTCTAAATCATTACGTTTCTAAGTTACATGCGATTTTCTTTAAAATTCCTTAAATTGTGTGCAAAGTAACCGTGTCTTACGGTACCTGCAAAAGAGAGAGGGGATGGGAAAAGAAACAGAATCGAAACGTAGGTTATTCAGTGTATGGATAATATGTAAATATAACCAATTTGAGCATGTGTCTTATTTTTTTCATCTTGTTGTTTACTATGTAGTCATTTAAGGGAAATAACGGACCCAATACAATCTGTTTCTGTGATATGAGACTTTTTATTGTATGCAAGTTCAGTATGTAAGCACTTTATTTAAAAATATACATATTTACTTACCTAATTTCGTTTTGATTTTCAGAAGACGACTATATGTACAGTGGCGTCACTAGGCCTTATTTGGGGGGTTAAAGCCCGGAAATTTCTTCCAAGCTCCCCTCCCAAATCTCACACTGAAAATACGTTATATACTGAGAAATTTATTCCAAAAGTAAGATTCTAACACGCCATCAGTAGACTCATGATATATTGGGTTGTCTTCTTTTTGCTTCAACAAACAGCAACGCGTTCTGTATAGAGCTCTCAATGTGAAGTTCAGTCTTCGGCGAGCGACTACAGATACTTGTTGATGTGTTAGATTTAGCTGAGAAAAGCGATAGCTATTATGATTATGACGTAATCAGTGGCGTATTTAGGAGGACTTCCGGGCTTAACCTCCCCCTCCCCCCGAAATCTTACTATAATAAAATAACTGAAATATCTTGCAGAATTTTCACATTTCCAGGCAAAGCTCCCCCATCCGAAAGTTAGGAAAGCCCCTTCCGAAACAAAATCGTAAATACGCCACTGGACGTAATTATGCTTTTCTATCGTGTTTCTCACTTGGAAATACTATGTGAACTGAACTTCTCATTCCTTTACTTCTTAGTTTCCGCAAGGTGAGGTCTCAACTATAAACTATCTCAAGCGGCAAATTTTAGATGGATAACTTTTAAGAAATTTTATGTTATCTATTATTGCCTATTTTTATCTTATTGTATTACTATTTCAGGCAGGTCAGAAGTGAATATAAATATAAGATTGCTGAGAAAGAAGTTTTTCATGAAGTATTTTTAAGAAAAATAACAATCAAGGATAGAAGGGAATAAATGAAGAAAAAAAATGCCTGAATGAATCGATGAAGTACAAGAATGTGCATTTCCGCAACGATAAAAGTGAAACAAATAAACATGACTATGATAACAAAAATATGAAAGCGTAGAGCAGCAACAATATCCTCCGCCCCCCCTTCCCTCGCCCAAAAGCGAATTTCATTGTGTCCTTGATTGAAGATGATTCTAAAATACTAAACGGAGTTTTTGGGTTGTTGGGGAGTATGCCCACCAAAAGATCTTCAGCCCCCCAAACAAAATATTTTAGTGACGCCACTGTATTAGCATTTTTTGCGTGTGAAGTATTGTGAGATACGTTTCTGAAATTGCATAGGGCATATGCTTTCTTACTAGTGTTGTAAATAGAAAAAAAACCGTTCGTTTTTTTCAGAAATGTACGTTTTTTTTAGAAAAAAAACATTGCCTCTCGTTTTTTTCTAAATTTCGTTTTTTTTTCAAATAGTCATTTGTAATGTATCTTACGTCATTTAAGTCTGAAGTATTTTTATGTAGGTGTAATTACCATAAAATGCAACATAAATTAAACACTAGAAACTGATACGGTACAAATATTTTACAATTTATATGAGTAGTGTACCTACTAAGAATCCGGGTTTCTGTACTGTTTCACCAATATCAACGAAGAAATAAAAGTAGAAATTAACATATTTTTTTTCGTGAAAGTAGGCCTTTAATAAGTACGAAAATAATATAACGAACAGTATAAAACGCAAATAACTTGTCTAAAGGTAAAAACTAAAACTAATTTGCCTACTAATATTTTTCTGAATATCATATATAAATAATTTGTCGACTTGATATATGATATGCATTGCTGGCTCATATGTGCAACACGTGCATTTCCACGGGGCTGCAATATCTGTCATAAGTATTTTATTTAAAATAAATATTTCTTGTTGGAGACAGACTTCATGATCATGGTAGCTAAATTTACTAAGCTGACCTTCTATTTGAATATTACATTCATAAATTATGTTTAGGTCTCATTAGTTTAATTCTCATGATCAGTGCTAAAGCAAATTGTAAAATAAATCCCAGAATAAACTGCTTGATTGTTGTCAAATACAGGAACTCAATTCTCGAATGCCTGCCCCCTTTGGTTAGTTAGCAGAGGTTCTCTTGTCTTTGTCGCAAATAGGATCGTTATCATTGAAGGTGGAAACACTTAAAAAAAAATAACAGATGTAGAAGGAAAATCAAGAAATAAAGGTAAAAGAGCTAGTTGCACTATAATTGCAAACTGATATGTTGAGATTGAAACTCGATATTGAATTCTATAAAATGGATCACCATCTTTCAGATGTATTTGCTTTATCTTTCACTAACATAATAGATTAATATTTAAAGAAAAAAAAAAAACAGACACAACAATATTGTATTTGTAGTAAGTATATAAGCCTTTCTGAGTGCGGGTGTAGTTTCCCTCCCTTTCGTTGTTCATGCTGGAGTAGCATACTTAAAATCGTGACTTTTAAGAATTGTTCTTTCTGGAGAAAGAGGGAGGCGGCAAATTACATCATTGCGCAGGCGACAAATTGCCTAGGGCAGGCCCGATGATATGTACACTCATGTCCAAAATGATTGTCGCATATCTATAACTGTCTTCTTGTAAGAATATAATTTGATAATGATTTTGCAGGGTACTTTTAATACTGATGCTGTGTGTATAATCTGAAAATGTATATTTATGGTAAATTTCAAAGGAAAAGAATTATAAATACGAAAATGAGAAAGAGTAAAAGAAAATGTTGCTAAATGGACAAGAAAGTTTCATTTTCGTTTTATTGTTCTTATTTACTGCTGTTTTGACATGAAATTTTCCACATACATGTCTTTGCCGATTATACACATACTAACATTATCAGAAATACCAGGCGGATTCGTTATCAAATTATATTCCTAGAACAACATATTTATAGACTTGGAACAATAATTTTGGACATGAATGTACAAGACATGAATATAGGATGACATAATTTGAAGTAATGCAGGGTGTTTCAAAATGAATATTAAGGTTTGAAACTATTACAATTAACTTACAATTATAAGTATTATCAAATGAAAGAGCAACTCAAACAGTTTTGTACACACGCATGCCATGCATTGTTTCCTCTGTCTGCCGTTAGAAAGAGCAAGTAGCAAAAATGGAGACTAGAGATCAGAAAGATTTGTGTATTTTAATTTTGCAAAGACTGAATCTGTAGTTACAGTGCAACCGTCTGTATGAATTGAATGTTTTGTGCCATATGGCGGAAAGTTTATGGGCCTTTCTCACCTATTGACTCAATGTGTGCCATGTGACGAATGAAGCTCACATCGAACACTTGAAGCAAAAACTGTTTGAGGTGTTCTTTTATTTGATGTATTGTTTATAATTGTGCGTAAAATGTAATAAGTACTACGAAGACTTAATTCCCCGATATTCATTTTGATACACCCTGCATTTCTCAGCATCAGTATTGGAACTAAGATGTAAAAAGGAGAGATTATGATTGTTTACAACAACGATATTATTATTAGTCAAGACTGTAATTACCACAACAACACAAGTTAGTAGTAAAAAAAAATGTAATTAAATGTACACTCGTAACCCTTTCGGACCCACATGGCCAAAGTGGCACATACGCGTGTGTCACTTTTTTAATCCGCTCCTGTAATGGTCACTAATTAAGATATCGGTATATATTTTTTTGCCAAATATGGTTGGTCCATAGTTTATCATTTTAGTTTCCTCTTCTTGTGTGTGTCGAATTTCTTTCTCAAATTTCACCCGTCAAAAATTCAAGAATTTTCGAATTTTCTTTATTACTTTTCCCCTGTAGCTTCATTCGTTGTAGAGAGACCTCCTTAAGACTTGTCAGGTAGATACGTCGGATGGATACCTAATTGTTGACATCAATTGGATGGGCTTGCGTGCAGTGTTGCCAACTACGGAAATTAAAATCTCCTAAAATTTGGGCAAAAAATTCGAAATTTTTGTTATAAACCTACCTATACGTCCCAATGCAAGTCAACTTACGCCAGTCGAACATTTGTTCTTACTGAATAAACTCGGGTACATATCGTTACAGTGGAGTAATTAGGGAACGCACGAAAAATTCGGATTTAGGTTCTAACTTTGATTTTCCCTACTTTTCTGTTTATCGAAATATATTTTTGGTAACTAAAAGCATTGTTTCTTAAATATCGCCATGATACTTGTAGGATATATTAGTAATGTACCAGTGATTATTTTAATATAGTTTTCGTCTGTCTGGTAGCAGTGTTGCCAGCTACGGAAAATTTTAATTCAAGATGTTAGGGGAAAATTACTTGTTTTGTCTATTATATCCCTCTTGTTGACTACATAGGAACAAAAGTATCAGTATCTGAAAGTCTTGTCTTTGCCCTTCACAACGCACTATAGAAAGTTTCAATACGATAGTTAGGGGAAGTACAGTTGAGGTTTACAGTAGACCTTGTTCTCTAAGTGGAAAGATAATTGATTTTTTTACGTAGACTGAAATATTTTTTAATGATCTGCTTACTTTATTAGATATCGTCACAATACTTGTAGGGTATATAATAGGGATACCAAAGCTTCTTTTAAGAAAGTTTGTGTGTGTCTGCTAGCATTGTTGCCAGCTACAGAAAATTTTAATTTCCGATTTTAGGAGGAAATTTTGCAAAAATTCCCTTTTTGTCTCTATTATTTCTCTCTTGTTGGCTACATTCGAACAAACGTACCACTGTCTGAAAGCCTCGTCCTTAGCCGACACAGCGCACCATAAAAAGTTTCGGTAGAATAATTAGGGGAAGTACAGTTGTGGCTTATAATAAACCATGTTCTGTAAATGATAAGAAAATTGTGCATTTCTAATTTAGAGTGAGATTTTTTTTTTTAAATTTCATGTTTACTTTGTTAGATATCGCAATGATACTTGTAGGATACATTCTTAGGGTATCAAGGTTTACTTTCAGATAGTTTACGTATGTTTTATGGCAATGTTTCCAGCCAAAACAATTAATTCCCGATTTTATGTGAAAAATTCGGCAAATTTCCCTTTCCCCTCTATTATTTCCCTCCTGTTCGCTACGTTGGAACAAATGTACAACTACCTGAAAGCCTTCTCTTTAGCCTACAGAACACACCATAAAAAGTTTCAAATAGGATAATTAGAGAAGCTGTAGCGTCGGCATATCTGTTGATTTTTGGTTTTGAAGTGTAAAAAGTGTCAAAGTTTCATGTGTATGGAAACAGATTTTTTTCTTTCTCTCTTTGAATGGAAGCCAACGACTTCAGGTTTTCACTGTACCTTGTAAACGCACCAAAGAATCTTTTTAGGTGACTTAGACCCATATGGCAACAGTGGTGTTAGATACAAAAAATTTTGAATTTCGGTTAGGGATTTTTTTGCAAATTTTCACCCCTACATTTCCCTCAGTAATTTCCCACCCGCTCGCAACACTGCAATGTAACGTACACCAAAAAATAGCCACATTCCTTTTCTAAAAAACAAGGTCTTAACCATATCAATAGGGTAAATGGTTTTTGAGGAATACGTCACTAACTGACAAAGTAGGAAAACTCGATTTTGCTCGTATATGTACAAGGAAACAAACGATTTGTAAGTTACGAGGGCTTCGACTCAAGTTCTATTGATTATTTCAATAATTTTCAACATACATCAATAAATAATAGCTGCCAGAAAAAAAAACAGACATTTGAAAAAAACATGAAAAAAAACGATGTTTTTTATTGAAAAAAACTTCACAGAAAAAAAAACCGTTTTTTTACAACACTATTTCTTACAATGGGAGACTAAAAAACAAATCTTCAGGAAACGCAACAGCAGTTCTCATTACGAAGTCCCTTCATCTTTTTGACAAACTGCAAGGTCTCCTCCACAGCTGGAAACCGTGTCAATGGACTGTGGAGTGCGGGAATAATTTTACTATCTGTCCGGCAGGTATCAAAAGTCTGCGCGCGCGTTTCTAAGAACAACCTGTGTTCACACGTTGTGAGTGTGTGTGTCTGTATTTGTGTGTGTGTGGTATGTCGCTTATTCATATCTCTAGCGCTGTTGCAGAGTACAGGGTAGTTTCGAAGTCGACTACAATGCAACTTCATTGCCATTCAAGCATTGCGGAAGTATTGTAGTAAACTGTCTCAGAAGTATAGGATTCATCGTTTATGCTGAGATCAGTGTCTGTAGGAATGTCAGGAAGGTTCACTATGATTGTTTTCAAGCAGTGAAAAGTTTTAAAGAAAACTTATAACCGAAATTTACGCGTTTTATTGATGAGAACTATTTTGGGCGGAATTTCAAGGTTACCATATCTGATATGAAAGAATTGTCTAAAGGAAAAAAATAATTCGACAAGAATGTTAACGTTCTGTGCGAAATCTGCAAGAAGAACAGTAAGAAATTTGTAGTATCTTTTGTGTGAATACGTCACCTATGAGTGTGGTAGAATTTTTCTAACAAATGACAAAACAAGAGGAAAATGTGTAAGTACCGATAACGATATTTAATGCAAAGTGGAAACACTACAGGACGAGTTCGACTGACAGACGAATGGCCACACCTACACTACCCTTCTCCCCGCTCCCAGAACTTTGAAATCTGACATGCTCGAGAAGAAGTGAGGGCTCTTAAGTGATTCTTGTAAATGCAACAGAGTAAATTCCATTTTTTTCGCATCAGAAGTAGGGGGAAAAAGCCAGAACATAAAACGTGTATATGCCTAATTAGTATATTATACAAAGATAAGGATTATGTACTTAGTAGCCTTGATCCAAAATAACAGTTCCATATTCGACAAAATGAACGAGAACAATAAAATGACTCTAGCTCCCCAACTATAGTTACTAGTATTCCTTATTCTACCGGTAAATTTAGGATCAAAAGACTAGAAAGTTCGTATACGTTTCGGCATGGAGCTAAATTAATAATATTGAAACCCATGGTGTTCCAGAGGGAGCAAAGAAAAGAAAAACACTTAATTATTTCTTCGTGAAGAAAATCGTAATTATGATATCATGTCTTTCAGTGTTGGCTGCACACCAAATTCGTACGCGTGGGCGTAAAACAAAGGTTTTTAAGACAGTTAGACACTATCAAACTTTTCATCCAATTTTCTTTCATATAACTCTGTGACGACACTCTCCTAATATTACCAGACATCTTCACCAATGCTGTTAAGCGATTTGTTTAAAAATTAAGTCGAAATTGCCACCAAGTTATGTTACTGTTTAACACGCCTGTAACAGTATCGAAGGCGGGACAGTGCTACGTACAAACGAATATAACTTGCTAATAGAGTCCTCCTAGAAACATTACATATTCCTCTAACTTACCTGGTGGGACCATAAACACGACTAAAAATTGTATACAAGAAAATTTAATGTAAAGTTTAATCGTATCTAACGCTCATTACTGTGCTGAATGTGTTTAATTTGTTTGCAATGGGGTTAGTGATTAACTCTTATTGCGATGCAATTATATTAGTTGTTTCTTTTCGTTTTTAGTAATTTTCAAATATTTTCGATGTTGACATACAAAGTATCGTAGATTATAGTCGTATTCACTGTAGATTCCTACAAACAAATCATTTCTTCTGGTAACAAGAGAAATATAGGGTAACAACATCCCTGAAGGTGGTACAAATTAGAAGACTGATAATATATACTTATACCTACTACTATAGCTAACTATACTATTGTTAAAGTAAATATACATAATTATGTTAAAATTATAATTTGCGTATTTCTTGCTATTATGAAAAGAATAGATGGATATCGAGCTTTGCAAAAGAATTGGATTCTGATTCATTGTTGAATCGTTGAAATCACTGCAGCTAGCTACTTAAAACTCTCCGTTGTATTCTTAGTTGCCGGCGAGCGAATTAAGTTGTGACAATGTTTCAAATAAAATTTTCGAAGTGAAGATTACATAGAAGGTAGGTGGAATACCTCTGTTTGATCGAAATTGACTTATTGACACCAGTGTGTACGCCTTGAGGAGTACAATGCAATACACTAAGGAAGAAACATATTTTATAATATCTAAAGCTGCTTGTGAAAAAGATTTTCACAATGGAGGAAGGAGGACTTGTTTTTGACTCGATTTTCTCAGGACGAAAGAAACTTAACATTTCCTATTTCTTCTGTGCAGTCTTCAAATGAAGCCAGTGTTTTCACCTGCAAATTTTGCTCAACGTGTGCTCGGATATTTGAATAAACTTTTATATATACTGTATATTCTGTAGTTTGTTTTGAATGTATATAGTTACTTCAATGTTTGGTTTTAGTGTTACAAAACTGCCCAAATAAATATTTTTCGTCCAGAAAAAAATGGTTTTGAAAATTTATTTCATGAAGCATGTCATAGTCTTGCCCCAAAACTTTCATTTCATGTGTTATCTCTAAGCAAGAAAGTGACAAGCCACAAATGTTAACATTTTCTGCCCCAAAATAGAGATTTTTACAAAAATTTATTGGTAAATCAGACTTTATTTTGCAGTAACGTATTCATGATATATTGATGCGTGAAGTAACAAATAGTGGCACATATAGAATCAATAACAAGAATTATGGAATATTTTAAAACTTAAAAATCACTGTACTGTAAAATTTGTATATTGTGGCTTGTCCACTTGTTGCCCCAAGCCCTTGATTTGTGTTAGAAATAGTAACTCCACTTTCAGTTCCTTTCTAGATGTGCTACAGAGTAACAATTGAATCTAATCCTAACAACACTTTTATTATTTCGAGGTAAAACAAATCGATTCTCAAGTTCTTCTATTGTCTTCTGCGGAACCTTTTGTTCAATCTACAGAAGCAAAGTGTTACACTCACGAAGCAGCTTTTAGTTTGTTTTCCTTCCTTGTTTGTTTACTTGTATTTGCCATCTCACACTCTCCTTTTATTCTTGATTTTTTTAGTATTGTTTTCCTCGCATTACTTCTGTTAGTTGGTACGTTGTGAAGTCAAGTAACTGCTTAATTAAAACATCGTCAGAGAAGTAATTTTTTAAGCTGAAGACCACCTAGGCTCATGCGGGCTCAGGGTTATCATCTTCAAACGGGCCCGAGATCACTAATCTCACGAATCTCGCTCGAGTTCGGGCTCGTTATTGTCAATGAAGCTCGATCCAATTTACCTCCTTATTCCGCCTGCGCTCCCTAAGTCCTTGAATTCACTTTCCTGACTCTCCAAAATTAGCCAATTTACCCGCTTCATTAGGCTTGCTCTCGCTAATATCCTGGACTATTTTTCTCACTATCCAAAATTAGCTAATTTACCCGCTTCATTGCGCTTGCGCTCGCTAATGTCCTGAACTCACTTTTCCCACTGTCCAAAGTAGCCAATTTACCCTCTTTATTTCATTGCACTTGCTTCGATAAGGCCTTGGAGTCACTTTCCTCACTATCCAAAATTAGCCAATTTACCCGCTTCATTAGGTTTGCCCTCGCTAATGTCCTGGACTCATTTTTCTCACTATCCAAAATTTGCCATTAACCCGCTTCATTGGGCTTACGCTCGCTAAGGCCTTGGTTCCTCACCGTACAAAATTAGCCAATTTTCACGCTTCATTGGGCTTATGCTTGCTAAATCCTTAGATTCACTTCCCTCATTTTTCAAACTTAGTCGATTTACCGGGTTCTTTGGTGTTGTGCCCGCTAAGGCCTTGGACACGCGAAGCAAAAGAAAATCACATTTCAGCTTCCTACAACAAAATGAACGACAAAGAACATGGGAAGTCCAAGCGCAGAGGAAACGTACATACGCACAAACACACCAAAATCATGCTGAGAGTTCGGATTCCAAACCGTTCGTATTCTGAGGCAAAAGTTGAGGCTCATTTCTTATAGGCCATGTCTGTGGCAGATAACCCAATGAAACTTATATATGTAGAAGTACTACGTGAATTAGAGAAACAAAACATATTAGTTTGGGTAAAGATCAAACAGAGGCGCGAAAATTGAATTTGGAATTAACATTATCATCTATGGGAAAAGTACAAAAATAGGTATAACATTTTTTTGAAAAAAAAATGCTACAATGTTTGGGTTTCTGTTATATATTTGAATAGCACTTAGTAAGGTCTTTAAAATAAGCCTACACTTACCTTGAGAAAATGTACCATTGCAGAGCTATGGTCAAAATATAACATTTGGGTTTTAACTATTTTCAGTTATCAGAAACAAAAGAACGCAGTAATTTGTAAAAGTTTGACTTTCGTATGCAGTCCAACTGCGCCGACCACTCGGTCATCTCATGTGATAAGCGGTATCTTAGGCTTTTAAGACTAGAATATCAATTTTGTAAAAATCTGATTCACCATAGCCAATCGTATAGTTTCCCAAGGTGAGTTTAGGCTCATTTTTAAGGTCTTACTAACTTTGAAATACATAATAAAAACCCAAACATTGTGGTTCAAAATTATGCTTATTTTTGTATATGCTTTTCCCTTAAAAGATAATGTTATTTCCCAATTCAATTTTCGCGTCTCTGTTTGGCCTTTGCCCAAACTAATATGGTTTTTCATATTAACTCACATAGTACTTTAGCATATACAAGTTTCATTGCTTTATTTGTTGGGGATATGGCATATGGGAAATGAGCCTCATCTTTTTCTCGAATTTTCCGTTCATATTCCAAGTTGTTCGAGTTGTAGGGCTTTCAGATTCAGAGGAAATACTGCATCGGCATTTATTTCAGTGACCAAAATGTTCACGTTGATTATGATCATGGTGCAGATCATTTTAAAGCAAGTTGGCTCAGATACCAATTTGTTCTTAAAGGACCGATTTACGGCAACTGAGGAGCATTTTTCCAAGAATTGATATTTCCATCTCCATCTCCATCTCCTTTTTTTTTTTTTTTTTTTTTTTTTTTTTTTTTTTTTTTTTTACAAAACTGATCTTCACGGTTTAGTAGTGAAATGTTCCACAATTGCTAATTTTACAGTAGAAGTAAATGAACAAAATGTGTATATTCATTTTTTATAAACATGACTAACTTTACATTGTGGTTTGTATCAAAAATTTTCCCGTTTGCATAAATCAGATAGGGAATTCAACAAAGTTCATTGCACAGATTCGGAAAGCGTTAAAGGTCAATTTAGCAAACGACTATTTTACACATTTACCATTAGCAGTTTGAAGATAATTTCGTGCCTTTTTCATCAAATTAGTTTGAAATTGTTTGAACAATATGAAACAAACTTTACACAGTGATAGCGGTTATGCCGTAAACTGTTTTTCATTAATTTGATTCGTAGTTTAGTGTCGCGTTCAGCACCGAAGCTATTATGAAACATGGCCTTATAATTTACATGGGATTAAAACCACATGAACTCCCACTGGGAATCGAATCCGGATCTTTACACCTAACGCACGTTCGTTGACCATGTAGCCACATGGGAGTTCGTAAATTGCTTTGAACGGAAATGGTTACGATGAAAGTCTTTGAAATGTGGTGTTGAAAAACTGTTCCACATACCTAATATTATCCCATTGAATATATTCCCATTCTTTACAGATCGAATTAGGCAGAAAGATACGTTCTGCAGTAAACAAATTCTACAAGGTAATGATCATATTGACAAACAGGGTAAACTCAGCTCAAATTTTGCATGCCAAACTCATTTATCCCTTTACAATAAATATTATGTTAGTCCATATGTATTTATTTGTAATTTATATTCAATGTAATTACTCCTTAACTCTTTGTATTACTAATAGTTCATTGTCTTGCTTTGAAAAATTGAAACTTTTCTGCAAATCCTCGTAGCAAAGTTAGTTGACCACCACTCCACTCTACATTACTAAACCGTGAAGGTAAAGTTGTGGTTGTAAAGTTATGCTTCGAAACATCTCTCTAGCACTAATGTCTAAGTTTTCCCTTAGAAACACCGGCTTTTAATTATAAATTTAAGTTCGAGGGAGAAGTTATGTTTCACAAGTTCTCTTTAAGTGGCTAAGGTAAAAAGTTATTATAACATTCCGTATCAAAGAAAACTTTCGTAGGGTGAATGTCTACAGAAAAGAATATTACATTAGTACGGATAACATAATTACAGTTTAAAACCAAGTGAATTGAAGTCTTACAATGGATAGTCTTTTACATATGAATTAGTACATTCTACGAAGACAGTGGTCTGAACCGAAACACATTTAAAACTAATGTTAAGCTTGTCTACTCAACATTACTGTTTGGTGAGGATAGGTTTGCAGTAAAACTGCGTTAATCCGTACCCTGGTAAGATAGACTTTGCTTAATCCGGGCCTGACAAGGCAGAACAACATTTTAAATGTGGTTGGAAGTCAAAAATCGCATTGGTTACATAGGACCATAACGGTTAAAAATACCGTTCTGTATTTGCCTATTTTTGGCAAATATCTGTATCATTGTAGGCCTATATAACAAAGTTGGCAGTATACTACAGTACAGTAGTAGTACGTATATGCATTTAGACCTATGCTCTTTAAATACACCATAAGGCTAACAATATATTAACCAGAGTATAGGACAGCTAAACTGAGATGAGTATAGTCAAGGAAAGCGAAAAACCCTCGTACATATTCACTCAAGCATGTGCCAGACAAAAGTCTCTTCAACAGTAAAAAAAATGAAATCTTTAAGTTTCACGTCCCACAGTTATGCCGCTTAGGCTAAAGGAGAGGGTGATGATGAGAGATGAGTAAAATAGTGGAATGAAGAAAGTGGGAGGAAACGGGAAAGCACCGAGAAAACCCACGAGCACGGTGTTTGTCCACCATAAAGTCCACACGGCACG
This sequence comes from Thermobia domestica, assembly GCF_964235325.1. Taxonomy (NCBI): domain Eukaryota; kingdom Metazoa; phylum Arthropoda; class Insecta; order Zygentoma; family Lepismatidae; genus Thermobia; species Thermobia domestica. Next base: position 42,733,221 of record NC_137455.1, on the reverse strand, counting down.
AGCGGGAATCGAACTAGGGACCGAAAGCACCGGAGGTGAACGCTCTACCACTGACTCACTGCGCCTCCCTGCTTCAACAGTGTGACTCAGTCACACAGTCAATGCACAAAGCCCCTCTCTCCGCATATTCCCCTATTTTCTTCGCCCTCGGCTTACCTGACCTGCCTTTGATATACGACGACCAATATACGACCGACCTAATAAAAGTGTTTTGTTACTATAAACAGAGTTTTAATCCACTTTCTACTGTTCCTTAAGGTTATTTTTCAGTTAATCTGGACTTCCTCTAATACGATCAACCTACCCTGCAATTAGTTCGGAGTAAAGAGGTCTTATTGTATATTGTGTCGTACCGAGAATTGAAAGCTTAATAGAAGTATAAACTGGCGTTGATGTTGGTGTAAATTTTGAGACATAAAATTTTGGAAATATGTGTAGGACTTTCTGGTCGACAAAGTGTGAATTAATTTTTGTATTTAGTCCTATTTATTTATTGTCAAAACATACTATCGTCCCATGTCTAAGTCTTCGTTCTTGACAATCATTTCATTTCTTATTTGACCAGAGTGTGTGTTACTTTTAAAATTAGTTCAATTCTTTAGAGGTCAAATGTTACAATACCCAATACCTTACTTTTAATCTTACAAAAGTCCTGTTTTTAGATGGATTTCCAGCTTTGACAATTATTGTAGCAGTCCGATGTCTTAGGGTGACTTTTAAAATTTAGTTAATTAGTAAATTTAAAAGTGAAAGGTCTACGTTGTGACAATTAAATTTCGAACATGACGAACCTAAAAAGAAATCCATAATATTAACAGCATGTGACACAAAAAAGTCCGAAGAAGAGATATATCAATCATTATATATCACTGAGAAGAACGAGCGTAAATCATATTGCCTAGTTTACGGGAAAGTTGACAAAATCGATTGTTTTTATTAGCATGAAAACTAACTCTATACAAGAAGCCACATCAGTAATTAAAAATCAAACTGATCCTATCATAACCCTCATCAAAACTTCCATTACAACATCACCTTTTCAATGATATATCGTTAACAATTGTCGAAGTTGAAAAAAGAAAGTTTTAGAGTCTATTCCTATTTTATAATTTTCTTAAGAAAAGGATGAAATCATACTAACAGTTTACATTTTTCTTTTTTACATATGTGTGTGATTGTGCTTCTTTAATCCAGTTACTTTTAGTTGACCATGTTAATTAATGACTTCTGACTTTCGGAAAGTGAAAATATAAACATAACTAATATTTTATTATCATTAGCTAATAACACTGTTCTGCAAATGTGAACTTTTTGTTCCTCCCTGTAAATTTTTTAGCTGATTCCTATAGATTTGAGCTCCTCATGCAGAATCCGAAAATAGTTTTGCTCCATCACCCACTAATTTCGAGAGAGAATCGTTTAATTTTTGCTATTTTTCCATAGTATTTAAATACGTTCAATAGATGTATCTGTATCAGAACTAGGAAAAATCAAGGAAATTTAGAACTCCATTCCCTTCTGAAAGTTAAATTTTAATAAGTCTACATCTCTAGACGGAAATAGGATACACTTTAATATGAAATTTATACACAAAAATTAAATATTCTACAGCATACGACATGTCTCAATAGCATCATATGGATCAATTGGAATGCCGTGGTTCAGTGTCTTTGGTTTCACAAATAGGCATGTCCAAAACGCGTAGAAAGTAATACTGAGTTCTTATTTTGTCGTCTTCTGTCTCTTGTATTGCTGGGAGGTGTGTCACGCAGAATAGTCCAACAGTAGTCAGCTAACATATTCTGAGTACATTTACCGCTGTATCGCTTCTTCATTTCGGGTACGTCTTGATGCAATCTCTCACCATGTTCGTCCAATACAGATCCCATATTTTCTGAAAAAAAATCGAAATGGGAATGCAGGGAATAAAGCTTTAACGACATGTTGCACCCCAAAATCCTGTAAGAGGAAAGAAGTTCTTCCACTGTTTCTACATAATTTTCGATATCTTGTTTTCCAGAAAATTCTTGCATACATTTTCAAACGCAATCCATGTTCTTCGTTCCACACCACTTAATATCTGCTTGAAATTAGGATCTTTAAATAGCTTCCTTATCTGAGGATCAACAAAGATACCTTCCTTTATTTTCGCGTCAGTAATGCTTGGAAACTTTTCTTTCAGAAAAGCAAAACCCTGTCTTTCTTTATCGATTGCTTTAACAAACAATTTCATGAGGCCAAGCTTGATATGCAGGTGAGGTAATATGACTTTAGATTTCTCAACTAAGGCTGGCTGTGCTATATTCTTCTGTCCGGGAATGTTATCTCCATGAACTGGCCATTCTTTTACAACGTTGTGCTTGTCTTTTGGTCGACTGTCCCATTCGTAAATGAAACAACAAAATTTTGTGTAACCAGTTTGCAATCCTATCAATAACGCCACAACTTTCAGATCCGCACATATGCTCTACTGATGTTCATCATAACATATTTTTGCATCATTCTCTGAAGATTGTCATATGGCTTCTTTATGTGAAACCCGTAGGCAATTGGTACTGACGGCAGATTATTGTCGTTGTGAAGTAAAACGGCCTAATCCTCGAACACTGCTAGTATACGCTAAATCACTGTCCATTTCATACCACTTTCCAATGGCCGATTCCCTCTTTCTGTACTGTGACACATTTACCCCACTTTCCAGAAGGTTTCATTGTTGAAGTCTTGAACCGAGCAGATGTATCTTTGTTTTAGGTAGAACCAAGTCCCGAACTAGGTCGTTCAACTCAGCTTGTGTTATCAGGTGTGATGTGGAAGTCTCGGGTGAAGGAAAGTCATTATCATCTTCCTCCTCTTCGCCATCATCTTTTTGTTCCACCTCTGAGTCCACGGTGTACTCCTCTGGAGGCACTGGCAGAGGCATCGAGTCGTCGTGAGGGACAGGTCACAGCGCTGAAGGTATGTTTGGGTACTTCAGTTTCTTCTTTGATTTACCAGAAAAAACACTTACGTTCAATAAGCAAAAATAACAGTCGTCCAGATGATTGCGGGATTCCCTTCATATCATAGGAACAACAAAAGGCATTGCTTTATGCGTACCCTTTAACCAACCTAACAAGGTCCTTGAACAGGAACTACAGCTAATTATAGGTGGCCAAACTTTGTCCTGATCACCCATTTGACAGCCAAAGTAAAGGTCATATGCCTTCTTCACGAGTGGTGACAATGACTTCCGTTGAGTTTTAAGAGGCAATTCGCCATAGGTATAACAAAACTGTTTGGTTTGTTACGACACGTACGAGACATGATTGAAATTAAGAAACATAACACTCACTCACTAACCCAATTCTGATCGTTCACATTAACAATAACATTTTTTTCCCTAAGCCAGCCAAAAGCCAGCGCGTTAGAAGGTTGCGTGTTCTGTGTGGTAAGAGATTATGCAGATAATTCACTGGAGCTCAGTTATCATTTGATGGGCTATAAGATGTTCGTAAACTAGAAGCAGGATATTCTACTTTATTTTCATTAAATGGGATTCAGTCATCAGTTTAGTCAGGTTCTATTTTATTTTATCATTGTTTGAAAAAAAGAAAAAATAGGAGAAGTAAATGAAAAGAGGGACATGAAGTGCACTGTAACAATACAACACATAGGTGATAGTTAGTGGAACAAATGAAGGTTATCTTCTGTCCAGGGGCAACTCTGGACGTGATGAAGACAAACGGATGCCCTGTTAAGACATAAGATTCTTACTGGGCAGAGAATGAAGGTGTGGTGAGGAGTAAGGGATACTAGGTCTCGAATCTGTTAGTAATATGTTCGTCCGTAAAGCTTCAAGATGAAACAGAAGGTTTGGAAAACACACAATTTCGTAAAGATCTTGAGCAGGACTAGGAAGTTATATTCTGTAGGCTATTCGTATGGCATGTCGTTCTAGTATTTTCAGTTTTTCATAATGACGCTGGAGTGCGGCTATTCATGCAGTGAAGCCGTAGGTCAGGACTGGTCGTAAGAATACTTTATACTGGAAGAATACTGGTCGTAGGTATTAAGAACGGTATTAGCTCGTAGTCCCCAAGTAGTATCCATGAGGCGTTTGAGGAGGGTAATCCTGTTGTATGCTTTCCGTATTACATTTTGAAGGTGAGTGCGCCAAATGAGCTGGTGGACAAAAATAATTCCCAGATATGTTACATGTTTAGCTGGATGAACCCGCATCTTATCTACTTGGATATTCAGTGGTGAGGAATTTCAATGATTTGCGTTTCGACGGGAGAAAGACTATTGCTTTGTTTTATCTGGGTTGAGTTTCAGACGCCACTTCTACACCAGGTGAGAAAAGTTTGAATTGCTGCATTAATTTCAGTACTTATACGATGCAGCAATAGTTCGGCCTAATGTAAGAAATGCAGTATCGTCTGCATACTGAAAAATATGTGTGTTTGGCGGCAATGATGGCATATCTGCTATGTATAGAAGATAAAGCAAAGGTGATAAGGTAGACCCTTGTGGTACTCCAGAGAGAATAAATATCGGGTGCGAGAGTGTGTCATTAAGAGCGACATAGGCAATACGGTTGAGAAGAAAATTATAGATAAACCTAATGTATGATACGGGAAGTGTCAGACGGATAAGTTTATATATGAGAGCTGCATGCCATACCTTATCGAATGCCGTTTCCAGGTAGAAGAGCACTAGACAAGATGAAAATTGTGTATTAAACTGATTGGTAATAATATTAGACAGACGATGTAGCTGAACATTGATACTAAAACCGGGGCGGAAACCAGCTTGATGTATAGGGATTATATTACGTTCTGGTAGATAATAATGAAGGCGTCGGACAAGGATTCTTACAAGAATTTTGCAATACACAGAAGTAAGTTAAATAGGCCGGCAAGAGGAAACAACATTTGGTGGTTTGTGTGGTATTAGGAACATCAGTGTTTTGGGAATCTTCCACTCACAAGGAACAAAGTCTGTCCGAAGGATGAATGTATAATTGAGAGCAAGAAGATAAAGCAACTGATAAAGCGCTTCTTTAATATGTCGATAAGTCATCCCATCGAAGTCAGGTACAGTATTTTTCTTGTTCTGCACAGTTTGAGTTATATCCGTTACTGTAATTGGTTTAGTAAGAGCAGACTTGTGCGAGAGAGTGTGATAGATGTCAGGTTGAAGACGAAAGGTGTCGAAATTGAGTTTCACAACCGGATGAAGACGCTGAGAGTATGCAGGTAGTAACGGAGTAAAGATTCCCTGGAGATATGCTGCAAAAGCGTCGGCTTTATCCTTGTCACCTTGTAGTGGGGAATCTTTATGTATTAACGGATATGAAGTACGAGTGGATTGTCCTGTAAGCTGATGGAAGCGCTTCCAGTATTGTATTGGATAAGCGGTTTTGGCTAAGGAATTACAGGCTTTTTTCCAGTTTCGTGATTTATAAGCTTTATGGTAATTGGTACGGAGAAGTTAACGATGATGGCAAAAAGCTTCTTCGTTTCTGGTATGGATATATTCTTTGTAAAGTGCTCTGGAACGTCGTATGAGAGGTTTGTAAGATCTCTTATGTACACCTATTTGTTACTGAAATCAGCAAAAGATACTGAAATTACTCTTATTTATCTTCTCTTTTCATTAGTTTTACAAAACTGCAATGCGTAAGTTTTACTACGTAGTTCATTATTTTAAATGCAATGCAAACTTTCATTCCTCAAGACGTGAGACGAAATAAAACGAAATAATTTCAACATTTATGAGCAGCGCCATCTATTGACAATATTTAAGTCCCCATAAAAACGTCGAAATAAAGATATCTTAAAACGTACCAGTGAAGCCATATCTAGCATCTTGGTGCTAGATCTAGCATAATCCACAAGCATTTAGCATCTAGCATCTTGACTTTAGCATCCTGGCCAAATCTAGCATAATTTCATTTTACCCTTTGTCAAACAGAAAAAGAACGAAAATTTAGATGGTTCAAATACCGTCGGGAATTATTCTTTTTAGTTGGAGCAATGAAACCAGTCAGTATTTCTGCGGTTGTAATTTTTTGTTGAATTCAGAGCAAGCGCAAATGTTCAAAAATAGCAAACGTGACTGCAAAACATATTTACTTACCCATAGTTTTATTACTACCAACTGACACCTGAATGTGTGATTATCTGGGATGTTTCTGTTCCTTTCAATTTACAACTTGAGAGGGGAGGGATTTGAGCATCAGGGGACAACTAGTAATACACTAAAAGAAATGCTTCAGGGCTGTGTCGGAAGCGGTATGTTGTATATATATATTTCTTAAAATGTTATCCATTCATAAAATATAAATTCGATCATCCTCCCCTATAACGTGCCATTTCTAATCATTCCTAACAGCGTCATATTAAATTTGTACATGAATACAGTTAATACACTTCATTAAAATAATGAAAATAACTAAGGGCGTGTCTTTAAAATTAGTTAGGAAAGATAATTTGAAAATCTGGCATAATTTACAAAAATCTAGCATAATTCAGACCCGTGTTTGGCATCATCGCTAGTCTCGAGTGTGGCAACCCTGAAACGTACTCTCCTTGCAAGTTGGTGGGAGATGGAGCAATTTGTCTATCATCTTTGAATTCAGCATTCTTGTAAACGTTAGAAACTACTATTTTTTTTATCACAGGGAGGAAATCCGTGCAGAATAGTGTAATCTGTAACTTTAGATAATTATTATGGTGTGTAATATGAATCGAAAGTTGTCATAAGCTGCAAGTGCTATAATAATCGGATATACAAAACGAAGTTACATAAATCACTGTGACCTCTCACAACTAACTTTCCTAGCTCTTACTACGAGGATAAGTCAAAAAATTATCCGTAATTTCGACATAATTCGTCTTACTTTGTTTACACTGACCTCTGTCCTCCTTTATTTTATTGTTATGCTGTTTGGTCATGCTATGAAAGTTTGATCCTAGTTCCTTCACTTGTCTTCCTTTTGTTGCAGCTGCATCATGGCCGCTCCATTAGAAGTTTGCACTGAAGAGGAACAAAGAGTAGGGATCCGGTTTTTGTGGTCGGAAGCTGTATCAGGAACCATGACTAATTTCCACACGATGTACTACTTCAACAATAGTCACTTGTCTGTGGAACAGAACCATGTCACGTGCACGCTCAATATTGTCATCATTTACCAGGGGCGGATCCAGGACCGACTTCTGGGGGGGCGGTGGGTTGTCATACTGCTACTTTTAAGGGCTCCAAACTTTGGGATGGGTTTTATTTATATATATAAAATAAGAAATTTTCCTCTTGTGGGGGAACGATCGCCCCGATCGCCCCCTGGATCCGCCCCTGTCATTTGCGGCCGTAGACGGTCGTAAGGATCCTTCCTCGTGCGTAACACTTCTGCGACCATTTTTGAATGTTTCAATCCATTCGTAGACACTGTTGCGGCAAGACATTTTTCCCATATTGTGCCGAAAGTCTTTGATGGATTGCGGCCCCTATTACACATGCCTGCGGCCCTGCAACAATAAAACAAACGAGGGCAGAGGTGAATATGAACAATAGACTATAAGAAGAGTTCTGTCGAATTTGCGGATAATATTTGACCTACCCTCGTAGCAGGCAAAGTAACAGAAAATTGAGAAGTCATAAATTATCATACGTAACTGGAAGTAACTAGATTCAAGGAGCAAAATCACGAAAGAAACACGAAATGTGTACGAAACAAACGTGTCAATTGTTAGTATATTTCACCCTTTTACTTACGCAAGTTATAAAATATATGAGGTCTATAACTTTCTTTCTTCGACTTCGACAATCGTTCGCAAGGTTTTGGCGTCGTCGATGCTGATAGTATCTTTTCTTTTATCACCTGAAAATACAGGAAGTGGGCTAAACAATGGAAGCTACTTAAGTTTTTTTTCCCCTTCTCGGGTCTCGCAAGAAAATCGCCCTTAAAAAAAGCTATCTTCGTCCCCTCGTCCTCCCTCCCAAAAGAATCGAACTTGGAAAAAGAAAGAATAAGTATGTAATTTTTACCTTTCTTTACCTTACTACTCCTTCTACATTTCTACTGCTAGAATGTTGCCAGAAAAAAAGTACTTTTTAGTGGAAAAAATACGGTGCAAAAGAAAGGAAAATTGGCTGCATTATTGCATGAATTCTATCGGAACCGGGATCATAACTCATGCGTAGCTGCTCCCAATTCCACTGGTTCGTCGAACATGAAGGAAGGAATGGTTTTGCAGATGATTTTTCAGGCAGTAAGAAAGGGGTGAGACAGAGAGCGAGAGAGAGAGAGAGAGAGAGAAAGAGAGAGACACTCTTCGTTTTCTTTTTCCTTTGTTCATTTCCCCTCTCTCTCTCCCCATCCCTTTCAAAGTACCTTAACACCGCTTTTTCCCCTCACCTCGTCTTTTGCAGAAGGTAAGATGTATGGTCCCCATAAATCTGGAAACCCTTCTTCTCTCCTCCTCATAAAAAAAGAAAAGAAAAAAGAAAGAAATGTATAAGGTGTGAAGGATTATGGCGTCTGGTTGTTCCACAGAGTGCGATGAACTTGACAGTGTGTCGTATCTTCTTTGACGAAAAGCGTATTTCTCATCTTCTTCTTCATCTGTTTATGGAAATGGTTCATTCTTTTATATAAAAGAAATTACGTTCAGGGTTGAGTGAATTTATTCAATTCACGTCTAGACAATACTGATTTCTATAACTCAAGTTGATTTTTTTTTTCAGTTAACAACGATCTTGATTTATGCTTATGACTCTGTTTTTTATTTCCAATCTCTAGTTTAGGGCTAGGAAATTGTTTAAGTTAAAATCTAAATTAAAACCAGATATTCTCTTTTGTTTGAACTTAGGACGATGCAGTTATCATTAACCTTTCGGTACTCAAGTCTACCTACATTTACTGTAGGCGGAATCTTGTAAAAAGTGCGGGAATACCTAGCTCTCCAGGCATACGAGTAATTATTTTGTAATTTGACTTTAATTTGGTGGATGTCGAAATAGGCATGGTGTTTCTGTCTTCTGGAGAGTTCAAGTTAAGTTTAATATCACTGTTCACATAAAATTTAGAATGTTTAAATGGTTATAAACCAAAACAGATTTCTATATCTGCAGGATGAACGAGTACCGGTATGCTAATATCTCGGAATTTGTTTAAAATTGAATAATGTCTTTAAATAAGTTTAAACAAAGCCCGTTTTCAAATGTGTAAAATAGGGAAAGTCAGGCAAATCAAGTTAAACAATATTAATATAGCTCAAAATTTGAATAAGTTTTAACTAAAATTAGTTTTCTCAGCCCTTTAGAAGAAGTTTTGTTCTGGAATACACTATCAATATAGGAAAATCAAAGATAGCAACCGAGGTCTAGAGTTGAATGGGGTTCACCTGGTTATAGTATATGCTGATGATGTAAATTTAATATGGGATGATAGGCAGGGGCGGATCCTGGACGGACTTCTGGGGGGCGATGGGTTGTAATACTGCTACTTAGAGCCATTTTAAGAGCTCCAAACTCTGAGATGGGTTTTATTTATATATATAAAATAAAAAAGTTTCCTCTTCTGGGGGGAGGGCAATCCCCCCGATCGCCCCCTGAATCCGCCACTGATGATAGCAGAACAATAGAAAGAAAAGCAAAAGTTTTATTAAACACTGCCAAGGAGATGTGTTTAGAAGTAAATGCAGAGAAAACAAAATACACGTCGGGATCGTAATACGGCTAATTATGGATGCGTTAAAATATTAAATAATACTTTTGATAAAGTGGATACTTTCAAATATCTAGGATAAATATTAACAGACTAAATCATTCACGAAGAAATTAAATGTTGATTAAAAGCAGGGAATTCGTGCTATTATTCAGTTCAAAATCTCTTGTCGTCGGGAATGCTGTCGAGGAATTTGAAGCTTAAAATATATAAAACGATAATCATGCCTGTTGTACTGTATGGTTGCGAAACATCAAACATGGTCGCTTACTCGGAAGGAAGAACATAGGTTGAAAGTGTCTAAGAACAAGATCCTGAGACGAATATTCTGACCCATGAGAAACGGGAATGGGGAATGGCGGAAACTTCATAACGAGGAACTGCATAATTTATACGGTTTATCAAACATTGTTAGGGTCATCAAGTCTAGGAGGCTCAAGTGGGTTGGTCATGTAGCTAGAATGGAAGAAAGTAGAAACACTTTAAAAATTTTAACTGGAAGGACAGCGAAAAAACTACCATTAGGAAAGACTTAGGCACAGATGGAAGGACAATATTAAGATGGATCTCGCAGAAATAGGAACACAAAGTAGAAACTGGATCCAGTTGGCTAAGTTCGCAAAACCAAAATCCATATTCCGTCTATTTCCAGCAGAGAACAGAAGCATATCTTGAACATCATTAATTGCAAACATCGTTAGGTTAGGATCGTTATAAGTTGTAAGCGACATTAATTAAGCAACTGCCAAATTTCATTATCATTTATCATAATTATGCCAAACTGCCAAATTATCAGTTATGATCATTGGAGGGAACCAGCTACAACACCTTTGTTACAAAACATATTTCTCTTTTCTTTATAATTTTGCTTAATTTTTAATATCCGTTTAGATTCCAGAACCAGAACCGCTTTTTCTTAGAAGATCCATTTTTGTTCCAGGTCCAGAACCAATTTTCTCAGAAAATCAATTTCAGGTATAGATACAGAACAGATTCTCTCAGAAAATCAGTTTCACTTGCAGGGCCGGAATTGATTTCATCGTAAAATTGGATTCGGTATCGACTCCAAAATCGTTTGTATCATAAAATATCTTTCGATTCCGCGCCTATAATAGTGTTTTCGTGGAAATCAGTTCCGCTTCCAGATCTGGAATCGAAATAGTACCGAGGTAGTACTCATTGATGTGTATTGTGCCAGTTTCGTTATCGTTAATATCCTTAGAAATAATACCTGAATCCTCTATATTTCTTGTCTTACCTTCATCACCACTAATGTTATTTAATTATTTGATGCACCAACAACTAAGGTATTATGTCCTGCAAATGTAGAACTAATGAGTTATTTGTGTAGAAATGAATTATTTTTATAGAATTGTATAAAAAAATTACAAATGGCAGACGTCGTCATTTTCAATTATTGGCCGAGTTGTATTGCCTGATTTATATTGTTAAAAATTCAAATAAGTTAAAAATTAAATTCAGTATAATCGTGAAGTAAGTGTGTAGTATACCAAAATCGGGAGAAGTATAAAATTGTCATAGTAAGGAAGTATCAAAGTCAAAGTCGGGGAGGAGGTCCAGGGGATCAGGGTGTAAAAATTGAAAAAAAAAAAAGTAAAAATAAATTAAATATAAATGAAAAGAATAGTTGTGGATGAAAGTATGTGTGTTTATGAGTAAATGTGGATGTGTATGTTAAATGTAAGATGAACACTTTTCACTTTAATCACTTCCTCTTCTCCACAACACTCCAAGAGATGTCACCAACGAGATCACCGCTGAACTCCGCTCTATATTTCAATGTTAATTCTCTATATTATTACCTGTGTAGTTGTTTGTATTTCAATGTTACGAAATACAAACAACTACACAGATAACAATTAATTTCTGTACAAAAATGAGTTTCATATCAAATCTACGAGGGGTGTTGAAGTTATAACTAAAATTATTTTTCTATGTTACAGTATATAGAGAAGACATCATCTGAATCAGTTATTGTTCTATTTCAAGGTACTCCCCACGTAAACACACACACTTGTCCCATCGGTGTGGGAGTGCCCGTATCCTTGCGACATAGAATTCTTTAGTACTATAGAATATTTCAGCCGTTTCAATACACACGTTTTAATTACGTCGTCGATTAGAATTTTTGTCGTCCTCCCAAGTGCTCCTTGAGGGTACCAAAAAGATAGAAGTCGCAAGGTGACAGATCAAAGCTATACGAGGGATGGTCTAGGATCTCCCGACTGTAACCGTTGTCGTGGCTGTATGAGAACGCATGTTGTAATGTAGGATGATGATACCGTCCTTCACTATCTGTGGATATTTTATTCTCAAAGCTTCTTTGACTTTGGTCTGAAGGAGGTTACTGTAATATGCCGCATTGATCGTGGCCACGCGTGCGAGGAAACCAGTGAATGTCCCACAATACCGTCAGCATCACTTTGCCAGCGAACGCTTGTGCCTTGAAAATTTCGGCGGTGTCGAGTCTGGATGGCTCCACTCCATGCTGACTTCGAAGTGCAATGATGCACCCAGATCTCGTCGCAGGTGATTATCTTTGCTAGGAAGCTCTCACTTTCTCTCTGAAATCGCTGAAGATGCTGAGACGAGACGTTTTCCCTAAACTGCATCTGGTCGAACGTTAGCATTTTTGGGACAATCTGCGTGTGATTTTTCGGCAGGTGTTTGTGGATTATCGTTTCCACACTTCCCACGCTGATGTTAGTTTTCGCACTCAAATCTCTCACAATGATGTGTCGATTACTCAGAATGAGCTGCTCCACCCGAGGAATGTCTACAGTAGCTCGGCGGCGAGTACGGGCCATATTGGGAATGAATTGTCTTTCTGCCTTGAATTTTGAACATCTCTCGTACACTTGTGACTGAAGGAGAGTTTCTTCGCCATATTGAGCACTTAATCATCTGAAGATTTCAGCAGGTTTCACGCCTTCTTTCAGGAGGCACTTGATGAAACGCTGCTCCACTGTAGCCGCCTGCTCCACACTGCCAGGCTTGTTGCTATTGTCCATCGCTGCTCTCTGAAAGTCTATCTCTTCAACTGCTCATGGTCGCAAAAAGTGTCAGGATCACCCTATCACAAGGTGGGACACGGATGCCAAACTGCGCACAGCAACACCTGGAAAAAGGCATTACCATTGATCACGTCTCTTCTTGCTGTCATTTCAGTGCAAGCGACGGCGGCCTATAAAGACACATTTCATTGTTCATAATGGAATCAAATAGTCGATGTATGTATATTTCTCTCGGGTATGGGTATGCTATAAGACATGGTTACTTTAGAAGACTTAATAAAAATACAATCGATATAATATGAAAATGGAAATAAAAAATAAACTAAGAAAAGAGAGAATAATGAACTACCGGTATACAAAACCCTGACCACGCGATTTTCTGGTTAATTATTTATACAATTTTTGTATGATTTTATCGCTAGGAAACTAAGTATCCACGCAAAATTCCTGTTGTCTTTTCAGACATCATATTGAATTTTCTACAGCTGTTGAGACCACACAGAGGGGCATTAGTTCTTTTACATTTGAATATGAAATTAAGCAATATTCACAAATAAATATTTGTCGTCCAAACCTATCAGTTAGAGTCCTCTATAGAAAATTTCATTTAACATTTGTGACCAGATATTTCATACATATCCTACATCTAGGTAGGATACTTAATAATTGGTTAGGACTTTTAGATGCGCACGTTTTCTTTTTCTTTTAGAGAAAGAGTGTGTTCTCATAAGTATCCATTGTATATAGACTTCTGCTTTTTTGAAAAAAGCTAAGACTGCCTTCCAGAGACTAAGTCTCTGGAAAGACGACCCCTAGATCTTACGAATTCTCTTAAATCCAACTGGGTAAACTGCCGCAGATGGCGGACCCGAAACACAAAATTTACGGAGTAATGTGACAATCAGACTAAATGTGATAATCAGAGTAACAAACTTTAGAAAGGTCATCATTGTAGGGTAATTAATAAGGGAGTAAACATAAGATAAATTGGGGACTGTATGTGTTCATGGATTGATGCTATATGAGGTGAGGTGGCAGTAGAACATAATCTGACAGTGTATTATTAACTAAAACGTGGAATATATATATATATATATATATATATATATATATATATATATATATATATATATATATATATACAGTGGCGTATTTACGATTTTGTTTCGGGAAGGGCTTTGCTAACTTTCGCGGGGGGCTTTGCCTGAAAATGTGAAAATTCTGCAAGATATTTCATATACTTTACTATAGTAAGTAACATTTCGGGGGGGGCTTAAGCCCGGAAGCCCCCCTAAATACGCCACTGTATATATATATATATATATATATATATATATATATATATGCTGTATTATTATCATGGGGGTCAAGGTGAAACAAAATTTGCCCTTCCGCCATTTAAACCCCTTCGCTCGCTGACGCTCGCTCAGCTATGTTTCTTCACATAAGTAAATAACTTTTTTTTTTTATCAATAAAGTTGTGCGTGCAAAGTGAACTAAATATCACGTTACATTACTCACGCTTGGGTGGTGCAAATTGAATGTAAATTTAACATCATTCTTTGAGGATACCGGACGCATTGTTTTAGTCATTAATGAGTAGTGTGTAGCTTTCAACACTTAACAGTTCCAAGGTACTAATTTTGCGCAGTAATACAATACTGATGTAGGAAAGAGCAAAAGAAGCTGGAAAATAAGAAATATTTGTGATTTATAGTGAATAGTGAAGGCCAGAAAGGAAACATGGGTAATTGTAGGTAAGATATATGAAAGTGAGTTGTAATACAACGTTGAAAAGAGATTCACGTAAGTTTTATCCGGGGCCGTCATCTGCGGCAGTTTAGCCATCCAACTCATTTTCCCAAAGTTTTCTTATCACATACTGTTTTGAAAATTTAATGATAATACAGGGTGGCGCGTATTGTATCTACCAGTTGCAGTTGGCAACCCTGATCAAATGCGCGTACGAATGCTGCGCATGTTTACGGCACTGAATAGCAGGGCCTCTGGCAATTAGTTTACCATGGAGCGGTGGTCTGTGCAGACGCGAATTGCGGCGGTGGAAGCCTTTATCCGAACCGGTTCTGTCAGTGAGGCTCAGCGGGCACTGCGACGAAACAGTGATGATCGCCATGTTGCTATACCCGAGAGACACAGTATTCTGAGATGGGTGAGACAGTGGCGGGCCACAGGTAGTGTTGTGAACCGGAAATCACCAGGTCGTGGACGAAGTGTTCGAACAAATGTAAACTTGGAACGAGTGCGCGTAGCGATGGAACGCAGTCCCAAACGTTCAGCACGGCAACATGCACGAACATTACATTTGACACGACGTTCATTGGGTCGTTTGCTGGGTGATTTGAAGTTCCATCCGTATAAACTGCAGGTGGTACAAGAGTTGAGAGCCATTGATAAGGAAAACAGACTCAATAACTGCCAGAACATTCTTGAGTTGATTAACCGAGATCCACTGTTCCTCCAACAACTTTTGATGTCCGATGAAGCAATCTTCCACCTGACTGGGTATGTTAATAAGCAAAACTTCCGGTATTGGTCTCAGGAGAATCCTCGTTCATTACATGAAAAGCCTCAAGGTAGCCCAAAAGTTGTGGTATGGTGTGCAGTTGGAATGTGTGGCATTATTGGTCCCTATTTTTTTGAGGATGACGCCGGACATGCAACAACTGTAAATTCCGACCGCTACTGCCATATGTTACAGACGTTTCTCATTCCGGAATTGCAGGAAAGGGGTGTGATCAATAACGTTTATTTCCAGCAAGACGGTGCTACGGCACACACGGCACGCCAAAGTATGTCTATACTCAGAGAAACATTTCCAAACCGCGTGATATCCCGATTTGGCGATGTCTCATGGCCATCCCGTTCCCCAGATTTAACAGCTCCTGATTACTTCCTCTGGGGATATGTTAAGGAAAGGGTCTTTGCCAATCGCGTGAAGACAATTGACGAACTGAAGACTGCCATTCGTCATGTGATAAGTTCCATTCCACAGGATACGTTAATGCGTGTGATGAATGCCTTCCCACGTCGCCTGCAGCAGTGCATCCAGGAAAAAGGCGGACATTTACAGGACGTTATTTTTAAAGTTTAGTGAGCTCCTTCGACAAGTGTTGTACAGTGTACAAATTGCCAGTCCATATACTTATATTCCATAACAGTTTTGCATTAAAACTTGCATAACACACCTTTGTATTTTCATTTGAAGTTGGTAGATACAATACGCGCCACCCTGTATTACTGTATTCATACCATAGTTTGGTTGACTGTACAGTGTACGATCAAAACATAGCTACTATACATAGGAAGTCTTTGCCCGGTAAGCTTTTTTGGAATCAAAACTAAAGAGTACTTTTATCAAAAGCCTACCGAAATCAGCACAGTGCAAGCAATATTATTTTAAAACACTTTGCTCTTTCCTGGAAACAGGGCCATAACTTGTGGGGGGAGGAGGCAACTGCCCCCCCAGGGAAGTTCCCGCCGTTCGAGGGGGTTCCTCTTTAAGACAAAATTTTCTTTCTCCATATACCTAATGAACATGAAATTATAAATGAAGCATCAAACAGGTTCACTACATTACATAAATAAAACAACACATAAAACGTAAATAAAACAAAAATGAATCGTGGGCCCATTTCAGTAAAAATGTCTACTATTAGGGACCCAAAAAATAATATTTATTTGTATGGCTTTGAGATTTGTCAATATTGTCCCCTTAATTAATTTGTCATGTATGGAAAGGGCCTAGAGACGTAACTAAGAGCCCCATGGACTTTGCCGTGAGGAAGGGCCCACAGGCTCCGGGGGCCTCATAAAGAGTAAGATGGTCAGAGGGGCCCAAGAATTAGAAAAAAAACTTTTTCTAGGGGGCCCAAATACGCGTATTAATGCTGCCCCCCCCCAAAATCTAAGTTACGGCGCTGCTTGGAAACATATGACTTCTATTTATCTATTGTATACAAAATAGAAAGGAAACCCGGTATTTGCTTAAAAAAAAGAGTTGAAGATCTCAAGGAACAGAAGTAAATTGACATTCACTTCCACTGTTACTATTAGAACCTTCATAATACTTTAATGTTTTGTGCTATAAAGTTAGTTAGAAAATAATGGTACATTAAGCAAATCAAAGTTCGAAGAAACTATATTGGACGACGTTGATACATTTTAGTACACATACTGCACAGTTTTTTCTCCTCGGTCTCTTAAAATAATTATTCTTTTAGCGAAGCAGTTAAAGTCGTTTGTTACTTTTTTTGTTATATTGCATTTTGTGTAAGATCAATTAATTCTTGAGAAGTACCATTGCGATATAACTCTGTAATTATTAACGAAAATACAAATACAAATAAAATGAAGAATTTAAAAAATATATTTATTTGTTTCATTTACTTTTAGGTTAGGACAAAGTTTACTATTTTAAGGAGATTCAAAGGCTCAGTGATAGAGTGTTCACGTCTCGTGTGGATTCCTGGTTCCAGGAATGATTTCAGGAAATGGCCCAGAGGAAATTTCCTCCACGGAGCTACGAAATTCCCCGTGGGGAAATCCTTTGGTCGTGCTAAATAAGGGATACCCGTTTCATCGCAGTATTAATTTAATTCTCTTCGAATTTCCTCCCAGAAAGAAATGTTCTGAGGTAATCACTGCCTGGTTCGATCCGAGCTTGCGCCAAGTGGGATTTATGGTGCACAAACACCGTGTATGCGGTTTTCCACGTAGTTCTCCCGTTTCCTTCCACATTTAACATGTTAATATTTCATTCATTATCATCACAGACTTTCTTAGCGTCGGACCATATTGAGCATATTCGTTTTACGTTAAACAAAAAAAGGTAAAAGTACAGCCAACAGATAATACATATATTAGGTTATTTTCGACATAGTCCCCACATCGGTTGAAACACTTGTCGCATCGTGGGACGAATCTGAAAATTCCCTCCTGTAAAAGTCCTATCCTTTAGTGTTCATCCACTTTGTCACGAAGTGTTTCATCTCCTCGTTTGAAGCAAAGTGACGGCCACCTAAGTACTCCTTCAGGTGCTGGAACAGGTGAAAGTTGCTTGGAACAGAGTCCGCGCTGTAGGCAGGGTGGCCGATGATGGCCAAGCTGCGTTCAAATCTGTTGATTCCGTACTAGGTCGCCCACGGCGCTCATCCAAGGTGAAGTTTTTTTCTACTAGCCGCAAACTTTCGATACCACAATGGAACATGCAGACGAGACATCGCCCAACACCTTAGAACATCGATATGTCACCTAAGACGTAAGTGGAAGATCAAAAATAGTCCCATCTGCATCGACGATCTTCTGCCAACGTTCTGGAAGATCATGGATTCCATCACGGTAGAACTTGGTGGGCCGTGAAGCGAAGAAGGTATCAAGTGCATTTGGCACCTCTACTAAGGATTTTAACTGGCGTCCTCTAAGGTGATTGTCCAAGGAATGGAACAGGTGATAATTGGAAGGTGCAATGTCCGGGGAGTATGGCGGATGCAATAGGTCACCCTAGCCAAGTGGGGCTTAGCGTTGTACTGTAACAGGACACCTTTGCGATTCAGAAGTGCTGGCTCCAGAGTTTGGAGTTTTTCTTGAACATGGCTCAATTGCTGATAGTACATAGTTACAGTCATGCTCTAACCAGCTGGTAGCAGTTCCTGATTCACGATGCCGCAAGCAGTCCACTAAACACACAGATAATCTTCTTCTGGTGCAGTGCCTGTTTCAGCTATTTTGGAACCGGTTCATGGGATGCTAACCAATGATGACGGCGCCGTGGATCTTCGTCCAGAGCCCACTTCTCATCACATGCCAACACCCTGTCCAGAAATGGCATCTTCCTCACACAAGATAGCAAAGAAACACAGGTGTCTGCTCGCGTTGACTTCTAGCCAGGGTCAAATCATGAGGGACCCATCGACTCAACTTCTAGTGCTTCCCAAGTTGGTGGACGTGCTACCGAATGATTTCTCCACTCACACTGAATTGTAGTCCCAATTCCTCACATGTCTGGCCACTGTTCACCTGAATTGCTGCGTGAAGGTCCTCATTTTGTACATGTGTTGGTCTTCCGGCACGTGTTGCTTCTTCGGGTGTTTCGTCACCGTCATGAAACTTGTTAGAATACTGTTGCACTGTTCACGTAATCATGACATGTCCACCAAAGGCCTGGCATATCTCCCGCCCCGCTGCAGCGGCGTTCGACCCCAGCTTGAACTCGTACAGCATACATGCCTTATGATGCTCTGTGGAGGTCCCATGTTCACTCTGTCCTTACGCACGTTCAGTTAGTATGTTTGATATACCCACACCAACAACTGACCTTCGCCTTATCTCCATTCGCGTTGAACTCGCGGTGGGGGAGCCAATGGAACACAGACCTCCACAAAAGCGACAGAACTTTCTTGTTTACCTTTATATATGGTTTTCTCACTACAATTTTAGATGCCTCCTTCCCCCGAGTTCGAGGAAATTTAATAAAACTGTTCCATTGCTTGTCCGAACTGTCAAACCAGAACACAAAGACTCATATAGAAAGGATACGCATATGATGATGAGATGGATGATAATGGTGTATTGAAAAAGTGGGAGGATACGGGACAACCCACACACCAATGTTTGAAGGCGCTAACGAAACCTAGAGATTAAAGTGGGACCTGGACACTACTGGACTCTTACCGGGGATCGAACCAAGAATCTCAGGCACCAATGGCACGGGTTCCAAGCACTGCAGTAGCGACAATAAGTATTTTGACGAATACATGTTCATTAGAATATAAACTTCATTAAACAAAATGCTTCATAAGTGTAATGGCACTTGAGTAACAGCACTAAATGCGCTATTATCACAAAATAAGAAATATTCAGTAACTGGCAAGATCACTGGCATTTGTACAAAACTATTGTATTTTGATAAATGTCACTACATAACTGAAAAGGGTTTTGGAACCCGACTTGGTCCGGAATAACTTATCTAAACCACGTGAATAACTCTAAGTGACAATTAACACTAGGTGCGTAAACTCTTGCCTTAATTAATGCCGCAGGGCGTGATGGCAAGGAGTCAATGAGAATAGACAAGCGACTTATGGGTATTTTTCCCCATTCTTCGATGAAATAGTGCTTATTGATCTCGGATGGAAAATATTCGTAGCCTTAGTCTGCGGTCTTCTTCCCACAGATAGTCGATCAGATTTAGGTCCGGGCTTTGGCTAGGCCATGTTAGCATTCTCACATTCCTATTTTTGAAAAAGTTTCTAACATGAACAGAAGTGTGCTTCGGGTCATTGTCCTGCTGAAAATTCCAGTTTCATCGTATTTTATCTTCAACATTGGGAGCAGCATGTGTGTTTTTAGGATGTCATAATATTGGAAATGATCCATAGTCCTTCAACAGGCATCAGTGGACCAATGCCCGAACGGGAGAACCATCCTCATACCATGATGTGCCCACCGCCATACTTAACAGTTGGTACTTGGTACCGAACATTGTTTCTTGCATTGATTGGTCGCCGAACATATGTAATCCCATCGAAAGAAAATAAATTGAACTTATTTTCATCGTTCCAGAGCAAGCGCGACCATTGTTCAGCTGTCCAGCCTTTATGTGCTTTGGCAAACTCAAGTTGTGTCTTTCCTTCAGATATTAATGACTTTTTGCTTAGGCGACAGGCATGAAGACGGCACTGGTTGAGATTTGCACTTTATGAAACTCACGCAGCTCTTTGTTGATATCAACAGTAGTCTCTTCGGGTCGGCCTTTGACATCTTCCAAGATTTTTGGTCTGGAGCGTGATTTTACTGTGTCTACATGTTCTTTGTTTATTATCTGTAGTCCCTGTTGACCGTTGTTTCTAATTTTAAACTTTTAAAATGTATCTTATCAAAATCCTTAGCAACCTGTGTCTGAAACTTACAACTGAATAAGGCTCCGATTACCGTATTTTTCAACTCACCCGAGTACTCCTTGACTTTTGGCATGTTGCAATCTAAGTCAAAGCAAAACGGCTCTTAATGTAAACAAATAGCATTCAATGTAAATCATAAGTGCTGGCGTGAATGATATTTTTCCCGGCGATAAACTAAAGTCTCAAAATACTTTTGGACCGACAAAAGTGATGTTATTTTGTTTTGTAATCACCACTGTTTGCCGATTCCTTGCACATAGGTTTACACAGATGTGTACCACTGCAGACAGAGCAAAGCTATGCTGGTTGAGCAGGGAAACGCACTATACGCTCCCTAGAGTCGAAAATGAATTTGTGTAAAATCCTTTATATAGGTATTGTAGATCAGGGAGCAGGACTAGCCACGACTGTTGTTGCATGGCTTTTCAAGTACTAGCAGCATTACAATTACTCTGCTTACTAGTATTGCCAATGTGCTGGAACTTTCAAATCGGATGGCGTATATGGATAGATTTTTCAATGCGTTATGCCCTTTACAAATTACACCCCTGGTATGTTGTCTGCATTTTCTGTCTAATCTTTCTTTCATTAATTGCTACCTCCATTTTCACTTTTATTCTAGAGGCAGGAAGATGCGGAAGGCTGGAATACGTGTAATAAAGACTGTATGTTTACTTTTATGATGTTAAAAATACAGAGAAAATAATTTGTTGGTTTCCTTAGTACAACGTGTTGTAGATGAAATGTGATTGAGTTCAATTTGTGTTTCATTCATCCTGAATTTCAATAAGCGAGTCAAGTTTCTAAAGCTTTGTGGTGGGTTTTATACGTCACTCATGAATGTGAAATGTGATGAAATATAAATAGTAAAGAATCTTCTGCCTAGGGGTCTACAACATGTGCTGCCAAATCATTGTTTTGGATTATGATTATTGTTAATTTCATCTTTAAGTATGAAAGCAATAATGCAGCATTTGTATGTTCGCTATTTGTTGTAACAAAACAAACATCATAGATAAAACATGAAAGAGATCTTTTGGAAAAAGACATTTTCTCCCGTAATAAGACTGTGAAGTACTTTTATAAATATGCAATGCCCATCTGACATGAGTAATCATCTTAATCTTCCTTCACATCCTGAACGTCTAGATATACTAAACCAAAGAAAAAAGTTTCATACAGTAGCAGAGTTCGTATACTTTCAATGGTATTATTGATATCGAGTTCTGAAGTAATTCATTAAATCACTACTAACGTTGGTACTTTCATCCAGTGATGCCAGCCCGTGGGTAAAGTTCCATTTTTGGAGGATTTTTTTGACAATTTTTCCAATAGGAATTAAAAGAATTTTCGTCAAAATTGGCAGCATACGCGGGATTTATCATATGTTTATTTCATCAACGTGACAAAATTCCCTATGAGCACGAAGTAGGCTTATGACACTTGAATAAACGTGAAACAAGTGTTAAGTGTTCAATTTTGTTGTTTCAAAGTGCATTTCAGTGTGAAAATGGCACATGCAAGAAACTACGAATCTCAAACACCAAGCAACATAAAAAAGGTAAAATGTACTCTGGAGTTCCATGAATCATCTGCAAAATTATGACAGAAGAAAGTAAAGGAACAGCCAATTTCTAAACCGCTCCACACTGAGTAACTGGATAATGAAATTTGTCTAGTATTATTACGTTCACATTATGGTACAAAAAACGTAACGTATATACTAAATTTTGACAGCAAAATGTGCTTGTTTTCACCAACAACTTCAAATCTCTTTTAATTAAAGAAGTTATTTATTAGGAATTTACAAAATAAGAATTAGCGAATAATTTACTAAAATGTCGAAATAAAGTAAGTAAGGTATAGTAATTTCAATTTTCATATATATATATATATATATATATATATATATATATATATATATATATATATATATATATATATATATATATATTTAAAAATGTAATTACTATAGTGCGTGGGAAATTTAAAAGTAAAATGAGAATTTTTCCTTTTCAAAAGGAAAGGATGGGATTCTAAAAGGTTCCAGGTTAGCATCCCTGCTTTCACAGAACAAAACAATAATAAAGTAACTACAATTATACATGGAAAAAAGAATTATTCGTACAGACAGGGTAGTCTATTTTAGAAAACGTAGTACCCATTTTTAAGTTCATTAATACTTTTGTGTTGTTCCGTTTTAGAAGCCAGTAATTCGCTAAGGCAGTGTTCTTTCAGAAACAATGTTTCCTTTGTGCACACATAGTATTCCAGGGAGGCACTACTGATACTATTCTATGTATTATTATATTATAGACGTATTATATTGGTCTGCTCCGGGGGGGCACTCTCAGAGCTCCAGAGGGGCAGTGGCCTTCCCAGAAACAGATCTGGAAAAAACCCTGGCCTAAAGCCTTCAGGGAATGGTAACAACTAAATTCACAGTAACTACAAATAAAAGCTACCTTCATCCGAGTAGAGAATTGAGCGGCTCGGACGAACATAATGATAAGTGCCACCTCCATCGAAATTGAGTAATTAAGTGGAAATGGGCTGTAATCGAACCACATAAGTGTATTAGGTAGTTCGATTTCGGAAATGTAGGGACCGCCGCAAAACAGGTCAAGCTTGTTTGGTATGTGTCATTACATTAAATTGCATGGGAATGGTCAACCTTCTTTTCCAATTTAGTAGAAAGTAAGAAAACTGTGATAGAGGAGGGTTACCAAAGAGTACGCACGCCTAAGAGCGCGCAGTGCCAATTACGCTGAAGTGGTAGCGCACAGAATTGTTATTGCTACGCTGTTTGATGCGTCTTTGTGTGAGAGTTGATACGAAGAAAAGGGAAGTTAACGGATCGCTGCAAACAGAAAATACAAATAAAAATAACTTTTTTGAATTCTTGATGTAATATTTTAATACTCTTAGTTAAGAAATTATTCTGATCTAGCAGCTAACTACAGTACTCTTGTTGCATGGTAGGAAACATGAATGCAGATAGAATTGTTTACCATGGCTTTGTTTCGGGGGTCTTGCATATGCAGCCACATGGATGAATTTTACTCGAGTTGACTGCTGTTTCCCAAAGAGTGCGCGTTAGTGAGTTACCAAAGAACGCGCAAGTACTCTTTGGGAGAATTTCTTTGATAGTGTGTGTGGGTAGCGGCATTCATATTACAGACTGTTGTTATTCTCATCAGTTACTCTCGGAGTGCAATCTGATGTTTGAATGGATTGTAGAATTATTTGTAATTGTTTGTCTTCGATTCAAGCACCAACTGTAAATCATATATAAGAAGTATTTTAAATTCACAGAATTTCTTAAATTACAATGATGATGTGGTGTTCTGCCCGAAGGTAGGCCTTTGGTCCATGGTAGTTTGCCATTAGCTTTCATGGTATGATGATGTCGTCCTAAGTAGTGAGGAAATGATCAAAATAAATATTCTGGAAGTGTTCTGGAGGAAGATGCTGAGTGAAATATGGCTTCGATTACGATTGTAATGAAACCACAAACTAAGAATTAAAAAAAAAACATACACTAAAGGTGTTGTTCAGGATATTTTGACAGTTGGTGGAATAATGTAATGAAACCACTAACTAAGAATTTAAAAAATCATCATTAGTTTTACTCATAAAAATCATAATTTGTGGGTGAAACTAAACGAAGATTTTCTTTAATGTTTTCAATTTCGTGTACGTTCATAATAAATTCTTTAAAACCCATGGACCTGTAATAAAGAAATTGTTGGAAGCAACCCTTAGGGTAAATTAAAGTTTACGAAGGGGTTTAGGTTTCAAGTATGATAGGCGTTGAGTGCGCCCTCTTAGGGACCGCAAAACGCACTCTTTGGGATACTGGTCCGTAAGAGTACGCATTTGAGTTTTTTAACTTTTTAACGTATATCTCCATTTCTACATCTAGTAGTAAACTTTTCTATTTCTTACAATGTAGCCTAAAACTTCAATTAAAATTTTGTACAATTTATATAATTTTTGCTTCATTACTTTGGGAGCTATTTGAAAATGAATATTAAGTGCGTGCTCTTTGGTAACCTTCCTCTATACCATCATGTTCGCCCGAGATGCTTAATATTGGAGATCTGATTTGCTAGAAATAAGCTTGTATCATATTTGCAATTTAAGTAATTACTTCCTACAATTTTTCTATGAGATTTGTGTCTGATGATTGTGGGTGTATAAGAGATTGTTTGGGTACATTTATTAACACGTACATCTTTGTATTGTGCGCAATATTCTTATCGCACATAAAGATGATTTTTTTTTAAATTTATTTTTGGAGTACTTTGTCACATATTGTTCTCCAGAATGCTGCTGGTATAGCTCATTGGGTTCATTCTTCTCTATGGACAAAGGGTCTTTCCTAGTAAGATAGTAATATCAGCCCTTGATCCAAATTGGGTTGCTATTGACCCAAAAGGTTACCCTTGACCTAAAACTACATCAAAAAAGTTTTGATTCCCTACCCCCTCCTCTAACCGACATCATACATGCTCAAAATTGAATATTTTTTTAAATTTTGGTGGAGGTGGTCGAAAAAGTTTGAAAGTTTCGCAGATCGTAGATACTATCTAGATGTGAATGTGCATTTTTTTTCGGAACCATCGATGCGTATTTTCTTTATTTTTGGGGATGTTGAAATTTTCAGAAAATTGTAGAAAAAATGTTGGAGGGGACACATTCCTGATTTTCTGATTAAAAAATTTGTTATACCCTTAGGTACAACATATATATTTTTTTCAGGGCTTGAAAGTGTACAACGATAACGTTGTATATAATATTAGCAATCTGTGCCAGCTTATAAAAAGGGATCAGAGGCGAATTATTTGAGCAGTATTATGTATAAAGAAAAGAAAGACACATACAGACTTCGAGAGATTATTTTGTAATCGTTAAGGTAGACATCTTGTTGGATATGCAGAAAGTTGATTATGTACGCTTCTCATGATTAAGTATTAAAAATCAGCTCAGAAAGTGATAAAGTGTTTGAATCATTTCGAAAATTACTAAAAACGAACCAGGAGACACCTTACAAATTGGTGCCTCACCACCGGGAGTTATAAAAGTATCGTTTTGAAGAATAGTAAAAACGGCAAGCTTTCAACGCGACCTTAGTGTTACCATATTGAGAAGTGGCAAAGTGATTCACCAAAATATGGCTATGAGTACAACAAGTAGTAATATAACTGGTGATCAGAGTGTGTGTCCAGAAATGAGTCCTAAGCAAAATTTGACTGACATTTTAAAAGATTTAGCCCAACAAATAAGAAACCAGTCTGAACAAATAAGGAACCAGTCTGAGCAAATTAAGGATCAAGTACGAAAAGGTGATGAGTTAGCCCAACAAATGAGGAACCAGTCAGAACAAATTCAACACTTTGGTAAAAAATTGGACCAGCAAATTCAACACTTTGATGAAAAATTGGACCAGAAGTTAACCCAGCTAGCTAACGATTTTGATGAAAAGTTAGCGAAGTTGGAACAATGCAATGAAAACAGATGGGACCTTGTTCAACGTCAATTAAATCAGATGAATCAACATGGAGTGGAAACATTTGAGCAGTACGATGAGAAAATGGAAAAAGTAGCACAAAGGAGCACGGAAATTCAAGAGTCAATGGATGTTCTAGAATCCACGGTTAATGCTCATGAGAATCACATCAAATTACTGCAAGACGAAGTAAATTTTGTCAAGGAGAGATGTATTCCTGAAACTCCATTTCAGGATAATGGATACACGAATCATCCTACATCTACAGGTTGGGTACCTGATCGTCCTCCCAGACCAACTTTGGAACTTGACGGATCTTCGAGTTGTGCAGAGAGTACTGAAAGAGAAGGAAGAGTGAGGCAAACATCCAGGCGTAAACACATCTCCAATAGAGGTATCAAGACGAACACAGGTAAACAGTTGCGATTCAGCGAAGTTAAGTCGCTTACAAAATTTAGTGGCGTGCCAGAAGATATCCCCGCTAGGGCATTTCTCAAAAATTTCAGGATGAATGTGAGCTCATGGGTGTAGATGAGTCTCAGTTTTTAAAATTATTGCCGCAAATCTTATTACCACCCTGCTTAACATGGTTTAAAGCTATTAGAGGTAGTCTTCATACATATTCAGATTTTAAGAATGCTCTTTTATCATATTATGAAAACGATTTTATGATAGCGAATAGAGATGCCGTCTTGCGAACGAAACATTTCAATCCAAAATTACACCGGAGTATTACTGAATTTGTAGTATCTACATATCATGAGTTAAGATCACTAAATCCAAACCATCCGGAATCCGGAATTATAGCTTCCATTAGGATCTTATTGCCATTTCAACTACAACAGTTGTTAATGTCGGCACAGTGCATTAACTTCAACCATTTAATTATGCTTATACAGAGTTATGAGAGTCAGTCGGCCATACAGAATAACAATAAAATGCAGGATAGAGGTCAGGGTAATTTTGCACGTAATCAGACACAATATGTTTCTGTTCGTAATGTAAATATACAGCATGAAAATGATTCTAATGTCCGTAATTTTAATAGTAGAATGAGTAGTTATAATGGTACCGGAAATCAAACGCAACCTAATCGTAGAAATGGAGCTAGGAATTTTAGAAATAACAACAGGAATTTCAGTAGAAGTAATAGTTACCGCTGATCTTCACAAAATCAATTTGCAGATGGCAGGAATTGTGTAAATAGGAATCAAAATATGGTATCATCCTATGAAAGACAAGAATGTACACAAGATTGTGCTATACAATGTAGCTTAAATGAGCCCTTCGAACGTATAATTTGAACTATCACAAAAGGCGTCCGATGGATTTGTATTAAATTGACCTTTGCTTAGTCTATGGTTAACATGTTCTTTAGTTGATTTATTATTAAAATGTATGTTGAAAACATATGCAATTAAAATTAATTTATGGTATTTAACTGAAAATACTATTGATTTGTTCCTTATAATTTTGTGGCAATTTCCTTTTATAGCATTAATTGAGGAAATGTTAATATGTGTTTCATGATAAGAAATTATCTAAAAGCTTTATTGTAATACAAGGAGTTACTGAGTTTGACAATTTATGTTTTCTCCAAGAAACATATATTTAAGCTATTCTTGTTTTCGTGTTTTTATTCTATTCGAATTTCATGCGAGTATTATAAATATTTAAAAATAAAAGATCATAATTTTCATGTAAACGTATGAAGGTAATGACAGACTTATATAAGATAAATGCAACTTATTATATGAAAAGAATAAGAATAATGAATATCGAATCTCTTAATTTTTCAAAGTTTATTAATGTATTAAATGATAATCTTCAATGTGCTTATATGTTCTATATTTGTTGCCTTCTGACCCTGCTAATATTTAATATTATAAAGATCTTTATTTGTAATTTGTACCCTTGAAGGAAACTATCAGTTTGGTTTAATTTTTAAATAGCCTCATTCATGATAATTGTAAATCGTCGTTATTAGTATTGAGATATATTGATAAATATAAAAATGTGTAATGTTATAATATATTATATATAAATGGAAAAGTAGAATATTTGTATTAAAGGTGATATTAAATATACGAGGGCTATTCAAAAGGTAGATGCTTTATAACCTTCAATCCAGGGTTCTTTCCTTCGTAGTAGAACTATTATGGAAGTCCCGTCCGGGCGACATCTACAACGATAACGTTGTATATAATATTAGCAATATGTGCCGGCTTATAAAAAGGGATCAGAGGCGAATTATTTGAGCAGTATTATGTATAAAGAAAAGAAAGACACATACAGACTTCGAGAGATTATTTTGTAATCGTTAACTAAAAAGAGAGTTGTTACTATAGCAACGGAGCAAAAATAAAAGTACATGTAGGTAGACATCTTGTTGGATATGCAGAAAGTTGATTATGTACGCTTCTCATGATTAAGTATTAAAAATCAGCTCAGAAAGTGATAAAGTGTTTGAATCATTTCGAAAATTACTAAACCCGAACCAGGAGACACCTTACAAGTGATAGCAACATTGTCAAAAAGAAATAAAACTGAAAACAACGTGTTTTTCGCACGATGAGTCAAGGTCAAGGTTAGGGCCCCTTCAAACTATCATTTGCCAAAGTTCGCAATTTTCCTTTCTCTTGCGTCCTTTCCGTTAATGTCGTTTTTCGGCTGCTTTGATTGTGTCCATTTTGGAACAGAAACATTAAATATATCTCCGCAACAGTGCTTCCACTTAAACCAACTCTTGCACAACAAAGTTACGCACAGCTCGCGATAGAGAACGCTACTGGTAGAGAGCGCCACTATGTGCGGCCAGTAAAGCAACCACTGATAGATACGAGGAGCCAACGCGAGGTATGTGTAACTTTGTTGTGCAAGAGTAGGTTGAAGTGGAAGCATTGTGACGGAATGGAACAAGAGAACTCCGTGAAAAACCACGTACACTGTGTTTGTCCACCATAAACCCCACTTGGCGCAAACTGGGATCGAACCAGGAAGCGATGACTTCAGAACCTTTCTTCCGGAAGGAAATTTCAATTCGCAAAGTGTTAAATTAATACTGCGAAAAAACGGGTATTCTTTTTTTTTTTATTTTTTTTAGCACGACTGAAGAATTTCTCCGTGGAGAATTTCGTAGCTCCGTGGAGGAAATTCCCTCTGGGCCACTTCCTGAAAACATTCCTGGAAACAGGAATCAGCACGAGAGAAGAACACTCTATCACTAAGCCTTTGAATTTCTTTAAAATAGTAAATTGTGTCCTAACCTAAAACTAAATGTAACAAATAAATATATATTTAAAAATACATAGATTCTTCATTTTATTTGTATTTTTATTTGCATTAATAATTACAGAGTTATATCCCAATGGTACTTCTCAAGAATTAGTTGATGTTACGCAAAACACAATATAACAGAAAAAAAGTTACAAACGACTTTAACTGCTTCGCTAAAAGAATGATTGTTGTAAGGGTCCGGGGGAAAAATCTATGTAGTATGTGCACCAAAATATATCAACGTAGACCAATACCGTTTCTTCAAACTTTGATTTACTGAATGTGCTATTATGTTCTAACTAACATTATAGCATGTAACTTTAAAGTATTATGAAGGTTCTAATACTGACAGTGCAAGTGAATGTTATTTTACTTCTGTTTCTTGAGATCTTCAACTGTTTTGGAAACAAAGACCGGGTTTCCTCTCTATCTCGTATACAACAGATGAATAGAAATAATATGTTTCCAGGAAAGAGCAGCGTATTTTTAAAATAATATTGCTTGCACTGTGCTGATTTCGATAGTCTTTCGATAAAGGTACTCTTTCGTTTTGGAAGCCGATCAGGCAAAGACTTCCTATGTATAGTAACTATGTTTTGATCGTACACTGTACAGTCAACCAAACTATGGTATGAATACATTAATATTATCGTTCAATTTTCGAAACTGTATATGATAAAAATGTTGGGAAAATGAGTTGGATGGCTAAACTGCCGCAGATGGCGGTCCTGGATAAAACCAACATGAATCTTTTTTCAACGTTGTATTACATCTTACCTGTTCTCACTTTCATATATCTTACCTACAATTACCCATGTTTCCTTTCTGGCCTTCACTATTAATTACAAATATTTCTTATTTTCCAGCTTCTTTTGCTCTTTCCTACACCAGTATTCTATTACTGCGCAAAATTAGTACCTTGGAACTGTTAAGTGTTGAAAACTACACACTACTCTTTAAAGACTAAAACAAAGCGGCCGACTAAATATAATGTATCCCCAAAGGATGATGTTAAATTTACATTCAAGTTGTACCACCCAGGCGTGAAGTAATGTCACGTGGTATTTAGTTCACTTTTGCACACACAACTTTATTGATAAAAAAAGTTATTTACTTATGTGAAGAAACATAGCTGAGCGAGCGTCATCGAGCGAAGGGGGTTAGAAGCCCTGCAGGGCAAATTTTGTTTCACCTTGACCCCCATGATAATAATACAGCATATATATACCAGGTGTGTAGTTGAAATTTGCCGGCTTTTGCGAGAAAGAAAACACTTAATATTCAGGGAATCTCACAATTTCTTTATTCAAAATAATGATCATTGGATTCTACACACTTTGCCCAACTTTTAGGCAAATCATGGATATCTTCTCAAAAAAACTTTTTCTCTTTCGAGCCAAACCATTCGACGAGCCATTTTTCGACGTCTTCAAAATTAGCGAAGTGCCGCTCTGCAAGTGAGTGTCCCATTGAGGCGGAAAGGTGATAGTCCGACGGGGAGAGGTCTGGAGAGTACGACGGGTGCGGTAATATTTCCCAATTAAGTGTTTTTAATGTGTTCTGCACCTGTTTAGCGGTATGAGACGGCGCGTTGTCATGTTGCATGATAACCCTGCCATGTCTTCGGGCTCATTCCGGCCGTTTTTCGATCAACGCATGATTCAAATCAATAATTTGTTGTCTGTAGCGATCCGTATTCACTGTTTCACCAGGTCTTAATAATTCGTAGTACACCACACCACACTAGTCCCACCAAACACAGAGCATTGTCTTACGGTCAAAGCGATTTGGCCTTGCCGTCGATGGGCCGGCTTCACGAGGTGCAAGCCATGATTTTTTTCGCCTCGGGTTCTCAAAATAAATCCATTTTTCGTCCCCCGTGACAATTCGATGCAAAAATGATTTCCTTTCGAACAGTTGAAGCAGGATTTCACACACGGTTTTTCGCTTTTCCATTTGTCTATCCGTCAGTTGGTGTGGCACCCATTTTCCATACTTCTGAATCTTTCCCATGGCTTTTAAACGTTGGGAAATTGCTCCTCGAGTCACATTTAGTGTTTGTGCTAATGTTGCTTGCGATTGGGTTGGGTCATCATCTAATAACGCCTGCAATTCCTCGTCTTTGAACCTTTTCGCTGCAGAGGGATGTTCTTTGTCTGCCAAATCGAAATCTCCACTTTTAAATTAACGAAACCATGTCTCGCATGTTCTAATCACTAGAGCATGTTCACCGTAGGTTTCTACCAGCAACCGATGAGCTTCAGCTGCTTTTTTTCTTTTGATGAAATAAGAACAGCAATGCATGCCTCAAATGCGATTTACTTGGAACGAAACTCGCCATATTCACTGAGGTAAACAACCCTGACGCTATACTGTTGGCCGAATGTGACTTGTGTATTTTTGAAGGTTAATGTTTACAGAAACAAATGATGTACATGCCGCATCATAGAAATGTATACATATTGCTAGAGACATCTAACGGTAAAACCGGCAAACTTCAACTAACACCTAACACTACAGTCCACAATTTAACTTACGTTTACTTCCTTATTAATTACCCTACAATGATGACCTTTCTAAAGTTTGTTACTATGATTATCACATTTAAATTTTGTATTTCGGGTCCGCCATGTGCGGCAGTTAACCCAGTTGGATTTAAGAGAATTCGTAGGATCTAGGGGTCGTCTTTTCACAGACTGAGTATCTGGAAGACAGTCTTAGCTTTTTCAAAAAGCAGAAGTCTATATACAATGGATACTTACGAGAACACACTTTTTCTCTAAAAGAAAAAAACATGTGCATCTAAAAGTCCTAACCCCTTATTAAGTATCCTACCTAGATGTAACGAGTGCGCACTTAGCAGGACCACTTTTGAAAATTATAAATATTTACACACCATACGTTTGTACTGCGTTTGTACCGGTTTGTACCGTAAAAAATTTCGTTTGTACCGGTCTCAAATTCGGAAAAGTCGAAAAATAAAGTGGTCCTGCTAAGTTCACGTGAACTTAGCAGGACCAGAATACAAATTTCTGCCAATCTTAAGATTTTTCAGTTTGAATCGTTTGTTCTACCTTTGTACCGGATTGTACCGATAAAATTTTCGTTTTACCGTTGTCAAATTCGAAAAAATCGAAAAATAAAGTGGTCTTGCTAAATTCACGTGAACTTTGCAGGACCACTGATAAATTTCTACAAATTTGATGATTTTTCTGTACGAATCGTTTGTACTGCGTTTGTACCGGACTGTACCGTAAAATTTTTCGTTTGTACCGTTGTCAAATTCCAAAAAATCGAAAAATAAAGTGGTCCTGCTAAGTTCACGTGAACATAGCAGGACCACTGATAAATTTCTACAAATTTGATGATTTTTCTGTACGAATCGTTTGTACTGCGTTTGTACCGGATTGTACCGTAAAATTTTTCGTTTGTACCGTTGTCAAAATCGAAAAATAAAGTGGTCCTGATAAGTTCACGTGAACTTAGCAGGACCACTGATAAATTTTTACAAATTTCATGATTTTTCTGTACGAATCGTTTGTACTGCGTTTGTACCGGATTGTACCCTAATATTTTTCGTTTGTACCGTTGTCAAATTCGAAAAAATCGAAAAATAAAATGGTCCTGCTAAATTCACGTGAACTTTGCAAGACCACTGATAAATTTCTACAAATTTAGTGATTTTTTCTGTTTGAATCGTTTGTTCTACGCATGTACCGGATCGTACTGTAAAAGTTTCGTTAGTACCGTTGTCAAATTCGAAAAATAAAGTGGTCCTGCTAAGTTCACGTGAACATAGCAGGACCAGAATACAAATTTCTGCCAATCTTAAGATTTTTCAGTTTGAATCGTTTGTTCTACCTTTGTACCGGATTGTACCGATAAAATTTTCGTTTGTACCGGTCTCAAATTCGAAAAAATCCTAAAAATAAAGTGGCCCTGCTAAGTTCACGAGAACTTAGCAGGACCACTGATAAATTTCTACAAATTTGATGATTTTTCTGTACGAATCGTTTGTACTGCGTTTGTACCGGATTGTACCGTAAAATTTTTCGTTTGTACCGTTGTCAAATTCGAAAAAATCGAAAAATAAAGTGGTTCTCCTAAATTCACGTGAACTTTGCAGGACCACTGATAAATTTCTACAAATTTGATGATTTTTCTGTACGAATCGTTTGTACTGCGTTTGTACCGGATTGTACCGTAAAATTTTTCGTTTTACCGTTGTCAAATTCGAAAAAATCGAAAAATAAAATGGTCTTGCTAAATTCACGTGAACTTTGCAGGACCACTGATAAATTTCTACAAATTTGATGATTTTTCTGTACGAATCGTTTGTACTGCGTTTGTACCGGATTGTACCGTAAAATTTTTCGTTTGTACCGTTGTCAAATTCGAAAAAGTCGAAAAATAAAGTGGTCTTGCTAAATTCACGTTAACTTTGCAGGACCACTGATAAATTTCTACAAATTTGATGATTTTTCTGTACGAATCGTATGTACAGCGTTTGTACCGGATTGTACCGTAAAATTTTTCGTTCGTACCGTTGTCAAATTCAAAAAAATCGAAAAATAAAGTGGTCCTGCTAAGTTCACGTGAATATAGCAGGACCAGAATACAAATTTTTGCAAATCTTTAGATTTTTCTGTTTGAGTCGTTTGTTCTACGTTTCACCGGATTGTACCGTAAAAAGTTTCGTTTGTACTGTTGTCAAATTCAAAAAAAATCGAAAAATAAAGTGGTCCTTCTAAGTTCACGTGAACTTAGCAGGACCACTGATAAATTTCTACAAATTTGATGATTTTTCTGTACGAATCGTTTGTACTGCGTTTGTACCGGATTGTATCGTAAAATTTTTCGTTTGTACCGTTGTCAAATTCGAAAAAATCGAAAAATAAAGTGGTCTTGCTAAATTCACGTGAACTTTGCAGGACCACTGATAAATTTCTACAAAATTAGTGATTTTTTCTGTTTGAATCATTTGTTCTACCTTTGTGCCGGATTGTACCGTAAAAAGTTTCGTTGGTGCCGGTCTCAAATTCGAAAGAATCGAAAAATAAAGTGATCCTGGTAAGTTCACGTGAACTTAGGAGGACCACTGATAAATTTCTACAAATTTGATGATTTTTCTGTACGAATCGTTTGTACTGCGTTTGTACCGGATTGTACCGTAAAATTTTTCGTTTGTACCGTTGTCAAAATCCAGAAAAAAACGGTCCTGCTAAGTTCACGTGAGCATAGCAGGACCACTGATAAATTTCTACAATTTTGATGATTTTTGTGAACAAATCGTTTGTACTGCGTTTGTACCGAATTGTACGGTAAAAATTTTCGTTTGTACCGGTCTCAAATTGGAGAAAATCAAAAAATAATGTGGTCCTGCTAAGTTCACGTGAACATAGCAGGACCAGAATACAAATTTCTACAAATCTTAAGATTTTTCTGTTTGAATCGTTTGTTCTACGTTTTTACGGGATTGTACCGTAAAAATTTTCGTTTGTACCGGTCTCAAATTCGAAAAAATCGAAAACTAATGTGGTCCTGCTAAGTTCACGTGAACTTAGCAGGACCACTCTTGAAAATTATTAATATTTACACACCATACGTTTGTACTGCGTTTGTACCGGTTTGTACCGTAAAAATTTCGTTTGTACCGGTCTCAAATTCGAAAAAATCGAAAAATAAAGTGGTCCTGCTAAGTTCACGTCAACATAGCAGGACTAGAATACAAATTTCTGCAAATCTTAAGATTTTTCAGTTTGAATCGTTTGTTTTACCTTTGTACCGGATTGTACCGTAAAAATTTTCGTTTGTACCGGTCTCAAATTCGAAAAAATCGAAAAATAAAGTGGTCCTGCTTGGTTCACGTGAACGTAGCAGGACCACTGATAAATTTTTACAAATTTGATGATTTTTCTGTACGAATCGTTTGTACTGCGTTTGTACCGGATTGTACCGTAAAATTTTTCATTTGTACCGTTGTCAAAATCGAAAAATAAAGTGGTCCTTCTAAGTTCACGTGAACTTTGCAGGACCACTGATAAATTTCTATTAATTTCATGATTTTTTTCTGTTTGAATCGTTTGTTCTACGTACGTATCGAATTGTACTGTAAAAGTTTCGTTTGTACAAGTCTCAAATTCGAAAAAATCGAACAATAAAACGGTTCTGATAAGTTCACGTGAACATATCAGGACCACTGATAAATTATCTACAATTTTGATGATTTTTGTGGACAAATCGTTTGTAGTACGTTTGTACCGGATTGTACGGTAAACATTTTCGTTCGTACCGGTCTCAAATTCGAAAAAATCGAAAAATAATGTGGTCCTGCTAACTGCACGTGAACATAGCAGGACCAGAATACAAATTTCTACAAATCTTAAGATTTTTCTGTTTGAATCGTTTGTTCTACGTTTGTACCGGATTGTACCGTAAAAATTTTAGTTCGTACCGGTCTCAAATTCGAAAAAATCGAAAAATAATGTGGTCCTGCTAAGTTCACCTGAATATAGCAGGATCAGAATACAAATTTTTGCAAATCTTTAGATTTTTCTGTTTGAGTTGTTTGTTCTACGTTTGTACCGGATTGCACCGTAAAAATTTTCGTTTGTACAGTTGTCAAATTCGAAAAAATCGAAAAATAAAGTGGTCCTGCTAAGTTCACGTGAACTTAGCAGGACCACTGATAAATTTCTACAAATTTGATGGTTTTTCTGTACAAATCGTTTGTACTGCGTTTGTACCACATTGTACCGTAAAAATTTTCGTTTGTACCGGTCTCAAATTTGAAAAAATCGAAAAATGAAGTGGTCCTACTAAGTTCACGTGAACATAGCAGGACCAGAATACAACTTCCTGCAAATCTTAAGATTTTTCTTTTTGAATCGTTTGTTCTACGATTGCACCGGATTGTACCGTAGAAATTTTCGTTTGTACCGTTGAAAATTCGAAAGAAACGAAAAATAAAGTGGTCGTGCAAAGTTCACATGAACTTAGCAGGACCACTGATAAATTTCTACAAATTTGATTATTTTTCTGTACGAATCGTTTGTACTGCGTTTGTACCGGATTGTACCGTAAAATTATTCGTTTGTACCGTTGTCAAATTCGAAAAAATCGAAAAATAAAGCGGTCTTGCTAAATTCACGTGAACTTTGCAGGACCAGTGATAAATTTCTACAAATTTGGTGATTTTTCTGTATGAATCGTTTGTACTGCCTTTGTACCGGATTGTACCGTAAAATTTTTCGTTTGTACCGTTGTCAAATTAAAAAAATCGTAAAATAAAGTGGTCCTGCTAAGTTCACGTGAACTTAGCAAGACCACTGATAAATTTCTACAAATTTGATGATTTTTCTGTACGAATCGTTTGTACTGCGTTTGTACCGGATTGTACCGAAAATTTTTCGTTTGTACCGTTGTCAAATTCGAAAAAATCGAAAAATAAAGTGGTCCTGCGAAATTCACGTGAACTTAGCAGGACCACTGATTAATTTCTACAAATTTGATGATTTTTCTGTACGAATCGTTTGTACTGCGTTTGTACCGGATTGTACCGTAAAATTTTTCGTTTGTACCGTTGTCAAAATCGAAAAATAAAGTGGTCCTGCTAAGTTCACGTGAACTTTGCCGGACCACTGATAAAATTCTACAAATTTGATGATTTTTCTGTTTGAATCGTTTGTTCTACGTATGTATCGGATTGTACTGTATACGTTTCTTTTGTACAAGTCTCAAATTCGTAAAAATCGAGAAAAAAACGGTCCTGCTAAGTTCACGTGAGCATAGCACGACCACTGATAAATTTCTACAGTTTTGATTATTTTTGTGGACAAATCGTTTGTACTGCGTTTGTACCGGATTGTACGGTAAAAAATTTTCGTTTGTACCGGTCTCAGGTTGAAAAAAATCGAAAAATAATGTGGTCCTGCTAAGTTCACGTGAATATAGCAGGACCAGAATACAAATTTCTACAAATCTTAAGATTTTTCTGTTTGAATCGTTTGTTCTACGTTTCACCGGATTGTACCGTAAAAAGTTTCGTTTGTACCGGTCTCAAATTCGAAAAAATTGAAAAATAAAGTGGTCCTGCTAAGTTCACGTGAACTTAGCAGGAGCACTGATAAATTTCTACAAATTTGATGCTTTTTCTGTACGAATCGTTTGTACTGCGTTTGTACCGGATTGTACCGTAATATTTTTCGTTTGTACCGTTGTCAAATTCGAAAAAATCGAAAAATAAAATGGTCTTGCTAAATTCGCGTGAACTTTGCAAGACCACTGACAAATTTCTACAAATTTGGTGATTTTTTCTGTTTTAACCGTTTGTTCTACGTATGTACCGGATCGTACTGTAAAAGTTTCGTTAGTACCGTTGTCAAATTCGAAAAAATCGAAAAATAAAGTGCTCCTGGTAAGTTCACGTGAACTTAGCAGGACCACTAATAAATTTCTACAAATTTGATGATTTTTCTGTACGGTTCGTTTGTACTGCGTTTGTACCGGATTGTACCGTAAAATTTTTCGTTTGTACCGTTGTCAAAATCGAAAAATAGAGTGGTCCTGCTAAGTTCACGTGAACATATCAGGACCACTGATAAATTATCTACAATTTTGATGATTTTTGTGGACAAATCGTTTGTACTACGTTTGTACCGGATTGTACCGTAAAAATTTTTGTTTTTACCGGTCTCAAATTCGAAAAAATCGATAAATAATGTGGTCCTGCTAAGTTCACGTGAATATAGCAGGACCAGAATACAAATTTCTACAAATCTTAAGATTTTTCTGTTTGAATCGTTTGTTCTACGTACGTATCGAATTGTACTGTAAAAGTTTCGTTTGTACAAGTCTCAAATTCGAAAAAATCGAAAAATAAAGCGGTCCTGATAAGTACACGTGAACATATCAGGACCACTGATAGATTATCTACATTTTGATGATTTTTGTGGACAAATCGTTTGTACTACGTTTGTACCGGATTGTACCGTAAAAATTTTTGTTTTTACCGGTCTCAAATTCGAAAAAATCGATAAATAATATGGTCCTGCTAAGTTCACCTGAATATAGCAGGACCAGAATACAAATTTTTGCAAATCATTAGATTTTTCTGTTTGAGTCGTTTGTTCTACGTTTGTACCGGATTGCACCGTAAAAATTTTCGTTTGTACAGTTGTCAAATTCGAAAAAATCGAAAAATAAAGTGGTCCTGCTAAGTTCACGTGAACTTAGCAGGACCACTGATAAATTTCTACAAATTTGATGCTTTTTCTTTACGAATCGTTTGTACTGCGTTTGTACCGGATTGTACCGTAATATTTTTCGTTTGTACCGTTGTCAAATTCGAAAAAATCGAAAAATAAAATGGTCTTGCTAAATTCGCGTGAACTTTGCAAGACCACTGATAAATTTCTACAAATTTGGTGATTTTTTCTGTTTTAATCGTTTGTTCTACGTATGTACCGGATCGTACTGTAAAAGTTTCGTTAGTACCGTTGTCAAATTCGAAAAAATCGAAAAATAAAGTGCTCCTGGTAAGTTCACGTGAACTTAGCAGGACCACTGATAAATTTCTACAAATTTGATGCTTTTTCTGTACGGTTCGTTTGTACTGCGTTTGTACCGGATTGTACCGTAAAATTTTTCGTTTGTACCGTTGTCAAAATCGAAAAATAGAGTGGTCCTTCTAAGTTCACGTGAACTTTGCAGGATCACTGATAAATTTCTATAAATTTGATGATTTTTTCTGTTTGAATCGTTTGTTCTACGTACGTATCGAATTGTACTGTAAAAGTTTCGTTTGTACAAGTCTCAAATTCGAAAAAATCGAAAAATAAAACGGTCCTGATAAGTTCACGTGAACATATCAGGACCACTGATAAATTATCTACAATTTTGATGATTTTTGTGGACAAATCGTTTGTACTACGTTTGTACCGGATTGTACCGTAAAAATTTTTGTTTTTACCGGTCTCAAATTCGAAAAAATCGATAAATAATGTGGTCCTGCTAAGTTCACCTGAATATAGCAGGACCAGAATACAAATGTTTGCAAATCTTTAGATTTTTCTGTTTGAGTCGTTTGTTCTACGTTTGTACCGGATTGCACCGTAAAAATTTTCGTTTGTACAGTTGTCAAATTCGAAAAAATCCAAAAATAAAGTGGTCCTGCTAAGTTCACGTGAACTTAGCAGGACCACTGATAAATTTCTACAAATTTGATGGTTTTTCTGTACAAATCGTTTGTACTGCGTTTGTGCCAGATTGTACAGTAAAAATTTTCGTTTGTAACGGTCTCAAATTTGAAAAAATCGAAAAATAAAGTGGTCCTGCTAAGTTCACGTGAACATAGCAGGACCAGAATACAAAACTTCTGCAAATCTTAAGATTTTTCTGTTTGAATCGTTTGTTCTACGATTGCACCGGATTGTACCGTAGAAATTTTCGTTTGTACCGTTGTCAAATTCGAAAAAAACGAAAAATAACGTGGTCGTGCTTAGTTCACATGAACTTAGCAGGACCACTGATAAATTTCTACAAATTTGATTATTTTTCTGTACGAATCGTTTGTACTGCGTTTGTACCGGATTGTACAGTAAAAAGTTTCGTTTGTACCGGTCTCAAATTTGAAAAAAATCGAAAAATAAAGTGGTCCTGCTAAGTTCACGTGAACATAGCAGGACCAGAATACAACTTCCTGCAAATCTTAAGATTTTTCGGTTTGAATCGTTTGTTCTACGTTTGTACCGGATTGTACTGTAAAAGTTTTCGTTTGTATCGGTCTCAAACTCGGAGAAGTCGAAAAATAAATGGTCCTGCTAAATTCATGTGAACATAGCGGGACCACTGATAAATTTATACAAATTTGAATGTTTTCCTTAACGAATCGTTGGTACTGCGTTTGTACCGGATTGAACCGTAAAAATTTTCATTTGTACCGGTCTCAAATTCGAAAAAATCGAAAAACAAAGTGGTCCTGCTACGTTCACGTGAACGTATCAGGACCAGAATTAGGGATGCATGCGAGACGAGACGAGACGATAAATGCAAAAGTCTCGTCTCGTCTCGGAGTCTAAAAGTTTGGTCTCGTCTCGTTTCGTTTCGCAAGTGTGAAGTCTCGTCTCGCGTCTCGAATAAAATTTCGAGTCTCATCTCGCTCTCGCGCGAGACTTTCTCGTAGTCTCGCATATATTCTGGGTTCAAATTTGGCAATGTGTTATTCTCTGGCTGTTAATGAATGATGATGTGATATTCTGTCCGAAGGCAGGTATTTGACCTAAAAGTCACCTGGCAAGGTGAGTCCATGGTGGTTTGCCATTACTTTCCATGGATAAATGTTCATAACATTCTAAGGAGACGAAACCTAGAGTTCAACATGCTATCCGATCTTTTGTCCCCTCCGCTCCAAGTTAAAAGAAAAGTTGTACTCGAATTTGATTGCTGGACCATTAATTTCCGTCAAATTAATAGCATAATTTACAGCAAAACCAGCATAAATTGTTGCTGGATCCAACATTGTTTTCAGCTTAGAGGTCTCCAGCAATATTTTCCAGTATGTCATGCGGGCACATTTTTGCCCCGAAAAAAAAGTCGCCAATGTAATTGGGATAGAAAGAATATAGCGTTTCCGTATATGTTTTTTCTGAACTCATTGAACCAAACCCGGATCCTTTTACTATATATCTATATGTAAATTTCTTCGTCTTTATTTAACCGGATTTCAACCTTGTCTTTGCCTGCTTCTAGTCCGAGGAATGATTTAACGTCACAATATCCAAAATTGACACGGATTGTTCCCTTAGAATAGGTTTGAACTTTCTTTTCAGAAAGTTTAAACTCTCTAGCATTAAATTTGTGGAAGCAGCAGAGAAAATATAAAAATACGTTACTTGTGTCCAGTGGCGTAGGGAAGGGGGCAGAGGTGCCTCCCCCCAAAGAAGTCCGACAATGTACTTTGGTACTTTGATGTTTGTAATTTTTATATATATATTTTTATGTTTATATATTTTTTGTTTGTAATTTCTCTATATGTACCTATAACAGCAGTTGGGCCCCACCCCAAACACACATCCTGACTACGCTACTGAGGAGAACAGTGCTGCTATCTATTGTCGCCTATCTCCCTTTACACAAACTACCAAGGAATAACATTACTTGTGCCAACGGACTTGAGGATAACGCAATATGTTAACAATTGCGAGAATCAAAATATCCAGCAAAATATACTTGATACGAAAAAAGCTTTCTGGATCAATTTCCAGATCATACAGTTGAATTAACTGCAGTGCTGCCAGAATATCAAAACCTGAAAAGTTTTGGTTAACCGGACAGACACAGACACTTGTGTCAAATCACACAGACACAGACCACATGTC
This sequence comes from Thermobia domestica, assembly GCF_964235325.1. Lineage (NCBI taxonomy): Eukaryota > Metazoa > Arthropoda > Insecta > Zygentoma > Lepismatidae > Thermobia > Thermobia domestica. The sequence goes on along the minus strand of NC_137455.1, from coordinate 42,691,393 downwards.
TTTTGATCCTGAGCTAAGTAAAATGCTGACCTTACAAGAACGCGGTTTCGTACTTCCTACTTCAACACCTCAGATGTAGACCGCATTTTATAGCTTGCAGAGAGGCATTCTATCCGGAGGCATCTCACTACAAATATCATGTTATTTTTGCCAGTCGGGCTAGGGATAACTTTGACGAGAGGGGATTTCCCCGCCATCCCCCAACATTAATCGCTAGTAGTAATGTGAAAAAGACAGAAACAACAGAAATATCACATTTCGCAGCAGTCTTGTTCGCTTTTCAGACAAAAAACAGAAGTTTATGTATTCGTGCGCGCCCGCGTGTATGTGTTTGTGTCGTAAAATAAAGTCCTAAATCGATGCTGTAATAAATTTCCTATTTACAAAGCTTTTCTTTTTTAATGATGTTTAGAAACTAAAGAAGGCTTTATTTCTGAAAATCGACCTTGAATAATAATAAATCTCATAAAATGTCTATTGCCCCTATCACTTCTTGTTCCTGGAGGCATTAACGCTCAACTTAGAAAACTCAATAAATGTAAATTCACTAAATATGCAATTAAATGTAATTCATAAATGTTGCGAGACTGCGAGAAGTCTCGCGAGACTTCTCGTGCGGGACTTAACCGAGTCTCGTCTCGCGTCTCGCATAAAATTTTCACTCTCGTCTCGTGTGCATAACTAACCAGAATACAAATTTCTAGAAATCTGAAGATATTTTTTTAACCAATCGTATGTATCGTTTGTACCGGATTGTACCGTAAAAAGTTTCATTTGTATCGGCGTCAAATTAAAAAATTCGGAAAGTAAAGTGTTCTGCTAAGACAAAATGAGATATTCGTGTAATAGTTTTTGGAACAATTTTCATCATATTCTATTGCATTATCTGTTGCTAAAACGCTAAGAGTCAAAACTATTATGTTAATTTAAAGGTTAATTAATAATGTGTCGCTCGCGATTGAGACGAATCTTTTGAATACTTTTTTGAATAAGGGAGTGAGTCGTCTCTGACTAGGAATGATCGACGATTCTTTATGAGTCGTGTTTCTTCGTGATTCGTGTATTTTCAGGAGTCGTAGTTCTTAAGGAGACGGGGTTCTTCTAGGGTCATGGTCTTTGGCAGTCAGGTTTCTTTAGGAGTACGGTTTTGAAGGAGACACGGTAGTTTGGGATTGACAATATTTGTAGCATATGAATCTCGTACAGCCAGTAACAATATTAAGTATAGGTTGGAGCTTTTATTCTGGATACTGGTACCTCCAACCTATACCTCATTTTGTCTCTGACTGTATGTTGCTCATTCCCGAATCGCCCCTTGTTTCTCGATCTTCGTTGGTCCAATCAGTTGCTATTTTGGAAAGGTGGTTTCAATGATTCGTGCGCCTTCTCAGCAGTGTAGAAAGATTGGGCTACAAGAAGCGGATTGGGCAATTTTTGATCCCAAAAGTTCCTACCAAAATTTCAAACCGGGCGACCCGTTACGTTTTCGACTACTTGCAATTATCTGCCAGTTTAACTCAAAAGAATACTCTACTTTCTCATTTTTATATTTGAAATCACAAATTTATATTATACAATAAAAATTTTGTTTGTTTAGTATCCTATTCACAATAACAATAGCTTTACTGAAACTAACACGTTTGATACTAGCTCAATTCTTGTTTTCGTAGATTTTAACCTCAAGATTAACAAGACCAGTCTTTTTTTGACTTTGTAAGGTAGCAGTATCACTGACCGTGTTCCTGTCTCAGTTAATGCCCAACCTCACGTGAACTTAGCAGGACCACTTTATTTTTCGACTTTTTTTATTTTGGACCGGTACAAACGAAAATTTTTACGGGACAATCCGGTACAAACGTAGAACAAACGATTCAAACAGAAAAATTTTAAGATTTGTAGAAATTTATCAGTGGTCCTGCTATGTTCACGTCAATTTGGCAGGACCACTTTATTTTTCCATTATTTCGAATTTGAGACCGGCACAAAGAATGTTTACGGTGCAATCCGGTACAAACGCAGTACAAACGATTCGTACAGAAAACTCATCAAATTTGTAGAAACTTATCAGTGGTCCTGCTAAGTTCACGTGAACTTAGCAGGACCACTTTATTTTTCGATTTTTTTCGAATTTGAGACCGGTACAAACGAAAAATTTTACGATACAATCCGGTACAAACGCAGTACATACGATTCGTACAGAAAAAACAGCAAATTTGTAAAAATTTATCAGTGGTCATGCTAAGTTCACGTGAACTTAGCAGGACCACTTTATTTTTCGATTTTTTCGAATCTGAGACCGGTACAAACGAAATATTTTACGGTACAAACCGGTACAAACGTAGAACAAACGATTCGTACAGAAAAATCATCAAGTCTGTAGAAAATTACCAGTGGTCCTGCTAAGTTCACGTGAACTTAGCAGGACCACTTTATTTTTCGATTTTTTTGGAATTTGAGACCGGTACAAACGAAACTTTTTACGGTACAGTCCGGTACAAACGCAGTACAAACGTATGGTGTGCGAATATTTATAATTTTCAAAAGTGGTTTTGCTAAGTTCACACTCGTTTGTAATCAAACCACATAAGAGTATTAGGTAGTTCGATTTCGGAAATGTAGGGACAGCCGCAAAAGAGGTCAAGCTTGTTTGGTATGTGTCATTACATTAAATTGCATGGGAATGGTCAACCTTCTTTTCCAATTTACTAGAAAGTAAGAGAAATATGATATTCTATCATGTTCGCCCGTAGCTGCTTAATTTTGGAGATCTGATTTGCTAGAAATAAGCTTGTATCTCATTTGCAATTTAAGTAATTACTTCCTACAACTTTTCTATGAGATTGATCTCTGATGATTGTGGGTGTATAAGAGGATGTTTGGGTACATTTATTAACACGTACACCTTGGTATTGTGTGCAATAATCTTATCGCACTTAAAGATGAATTATATTTTTTTAAATTTGTTTTTGGAGTACTTTGTCTCATATTGTTCTCCAGAATGTTGTCTGGTATAGCTTATTGAGTTCATTCTTCTCTAAGGACAAAGGGTCTTTCCTAGTAAGATAGTGAAATCAGTGAATCAGGGACACGTTATACCCTTAGGTACAACATATATCTTTTTCAGGATCTGAAAGTGATATTAACATTTTCAAAAAGAAATAAAACTGAAAACAAACGCGTTTTTCGCATAGTTTTTCCACTATTTTAGGGCCCTGAAGGTGAGAGCCCCTTCAAACAATTATTTGCCAATGTTCACAATTTTCCTTTCTCTTGCGTCCCTTTCGCTTCTGTTGTTCTTTGGCTGTTTCGATTGTGTCCATTTCGGAATAAAAACACCAAATATATATCCGTAATAATGCTTCCACTTCAACCGACCTTTGCACAACAAAGTTACACATACCTCGCGTTGGCTCCTCGTATCTATCAGTGCTTGCTTCACTGGCCGCACACAGTGGCGCTAGCGGTAGCGTTCTATAACGCGAGCTGTGCGTAACTTTGTTGTGCAAGAGTCGGTTTAAGTGGAAGCACTGTTGCGGAGATATATTTGGTGTTTCTGTTCCGAAATGGACACAATCAAAGCAGCCGAAAAACGACAGAAGCGAAAGGGACGCAAGGGAAAGGAAAATTGTGAACTTTAGCAAAGGATAGTTTGAAGAGGCCCTCACCTCGAGGGCCTTAACCCTTTGGGGATCTTATGGTACAATTTGTACCATACGGGTGTTTCATGGTACATTGCGTTATAACTCTCCTATTTGAGCTTTTTCTTCCGGTTTTTTTGTTTTGTTTTTCAAGTCCAGAGGCATTGCAGAAGACATTACGTATGGTTTCACACCTTCCTGTGTCGAGACATAGGAGGTGATGACGTCATAAGTCTAAAATTTATATTTTCGTGTAATACTTTTTTGGGGGGGTATGTAAAGTATTTTTGGCGGGCTTATTTTTGCACGTAGAAGATTGAAATTTTGCACAAACATGCAGTCCACCGAGTAGTATTTACCAGATTTTTTCTTCAGATTTCTGCGTTAAAACAGGGGGGGATCTACAGGGTCAAAAGTTGAAAAAAGGGATACTTTTACCCAAAAATCCCGTTTTTCCTCATTTTCCCGCCTTAGATACATGATGGAGACAAGTGAATGGTACCGCCTGAAAGGCAGTTTTATTCTGAAGAGAATGATGTGCAACACATGGCTCTAGGGTAATTAGGGAAGTGTTAGGAAATTTTTATCAAAATATACTTCTGTATAAGGGAATTTTGGGCATTTTCGGTACTATTTTTGTGCTTTCTTATTTTTGCACCTAGAAGATTGAAATTGTGCACAAACATTCAGTCCACCGAGTAGTATTTACCAGATTTTTTCAGATGTCTGCGTGAAAACAGGGGGGTACAGAGGGGTTAAACGTTAAAAAAGGGAAATTTTTACCAAAAAATCCCTTTCACGGGATTTTCCCGCCTTAGATACATAACGGGGACAAGTGAATGGTACCGCCTGAAAGACAGTTCTATTCTGAAGAGAATGATGGGCGAAACATGATCCTAGGGTAATTAGGGATGTCTCAGGGAATGTTTAAAAATTTACCTCTGTATACGGGAATATGGGACATTGTCGGTATATTTTTTTTTTGGCGGGCTTACTTTTGCACCTGGAAAATTGGAATTGTGCATAAACATTGAGCCCACCGAGTAGTATTTACCAGATTTTTTTCAGATCTCTGCGGGGGTCCAGGGAGGCTAAAAGTTGAAAAAAGGATATTTAGACCCTAAAAATCCCTTTCTTCGGGATTTTCCCGCCTTAGATACATGATGGAGACACGTGAGTCATACCGCCTGAAAGGCAGTTCTATTCTGAAGAGAATGATGGGCGAAACGTGACCCTAGGGTAATTAGGGATGTCTCAAGAAATATTTTACCTGAGATCATGGTGTTTTACGGTAATTTGGGGCATGGTGGGAATTCCTGATAAAACTTCTCCCGCCCTTGGTATTCAAGATAGAAACTTGAAATTTGGCATACACATTCAGTATGCCAAGTACTATTTATCAGATTTTTTTAGATGGCTACGTTCACACAGGGCCGCTCCAGAGGGGCCCAAAGTGCGAGAAAAAAATTCCCTCCGAAATTTTCCCTTTGACATCATTTTTCCTGGTATTAAATTCAATTCCTGTACAACCAGATATAATGGAAACCGAAAGGCTGAGCATGCAAGTGGTATCATTTGAAAGCCAGCTCCATTCTGAAGAGAATGAGGTATAAACCATGATCCTAGGATAAATAGTGACGATGCAGTAGCTGCTTGACTGAAAGTCTAAGAAATAGCCCAAAAACCCCGGATCCCTTAAGGGTTAAAACTGTGAAAAACTGTGCGAAAAACACGTTTGTTTTCAGTTTGATTTCTTTTTGACAATGTTGCCATCAGTTTCAGGCCCCCCAAAAAATATATGTTGTACCTAAGGGAATAACAAATTTTTTAACCAAAAAATCAGGAACGTGTCTGCCCCAAACATTTTTCTACAATTTTTAGGAATTTTCAACACGCAGAAAATAAAAAAAATACGCATCGATGATTTTGGAAAAAAAAAATTCATATCTACTATAGATAGTATCTACAATCTGTGAAACTTTCAGACTTTTTGGACCACCCCATCAAAATTTAAAAAAACATATTCAATTTTGAGCATGTATGATACGAAAATTCGGTAAGGGGAGGGGATCAAATTTTTTTTAGGTATTTTTACGTCAAGGGTAACCTTTTTGGTCAATAGCGACCCAATTTGGATCAAGGGCTGATTTCACTATCTTACTAGGAAAGACGCTTTCCAACGCCAACATTACTTACGGGTTAGAAATATGCACACATTTTAAACCAAGTTGCACTGTAGGAGAGACTTGTTGGGATCCTTCTTTGTATTTTTTCACCTTTCTCCACGCACGGTTTTTCTTCCCTATATGAACAAAGTAAGTTGTACCTAGGTATTTATGGTTCATTGATGAAAATTACTTGGTTTTAAAAGCTACTACGCTTATTTACGTTTTTCAGCGTGAATTCTAGGCGCTTCTTGCTTTTCCAGTCATTCATCCTTTTTTCTTGTTTCTTGAGATCCGGTGTAATAACAACTTCGTAAATTATTACCGGGGGGAGTAAATAACACACTAGGGAATTATTATCCCCTTGAATTCCCAATTAATAGAAAAGTTTGAGCAGACATTCATACCACAAAAAAACGTACCTCAAAGAAATACACGTATTAGGTGGTAATAGCACCCTAGGGAATTATTAATCCCCTGGAATTCCCATTTATTTGAAATGTTTGAACATAAAATCGTACCATATTAAGAGATACATCAAAGAAACACGTCCCTTCGGTTTATGCTTACTTCAAATACAAAGTAAAATGTTATAAATTGAGACCATTTTGTATTATCTTTTACTAGATGCACTTACTTTGGACAAGATAGCTTTATATTCAAAATTGGGGGTAAGATATTTTAGGAAATTAGCACCTCCTGTCGAAAATTATGATGTAGGAATAATTTTCGGTAAGCGCTTATAAGAGAAGGCAATGAAAGTAGAATTCGTTGGTGAAAAAAAAATGATGTTAAGATTTACAGGAAAAAGGAAGTATCTAGAGGTGATACAGATATACGCACTGACCACTTTGATTGATTGATTTTAACGTCCCGTTCAGCAGCGAGGCTATATGAGACGTGGACCTACTGATTAACGTGGAATCCGAACCACATGAGCTCCCGCCGGGAATCGAACCCGGGACTCCCACGCCACTGACCACTTTGCATACAACTGAAGAAGTAGGGGAAAATTATAAGAAAATAGAAGAAATTATAGACAACGAGGAAAAGGGATGCATGGATAATTGTAATGGGAGATTTCGTTGCAATTGTGGAAGAAAAACAGGAAGGAATATTATAGGCAAAAGTGGTTTTGGAGAAAGAAATAAAAAGAGAGAGAGAGACTGGTCATTTTTTGCGGACAGAATTCATTAGTAATATGGGAATTCTTATTTCAATCATCACAAGAGGAAAAGGTATACATGGAAATCCTCAATAGACGACCGGGTAAGTTAGATAAACTATGTTATAGTTCAGGACAGGCATCAGAATAACTTGAAAAACGTGACAACCCTTCCCGAGGCCAACGTTTTATCTGATCACCTTGTGCTGATCGTAGTGGTATTCAATTGAAAAAGTAGGGAGAAGAAAAGTAGGCAACAAGATGTTGAATACTGAAAAGTTAAAAAACTAGGAGGAAAGAAATCTTTTCGTTGAAATATTTAAAGAAAAATACTCAAACGAGAAAATGATAGGTGCGGGTAGTAACAAACGGTGAGATCATATTAACTTTGCATATATAGGCTGCAGAGGAAGTAGTAGGTTTCCGCGAAAACAAAACGCCTCACAAATTATGGGTTACAGAATAGACGTTGCAGAAAATGAGGAGAAGGGAGACGTGGAAATAGATTGATACAGAAGTGGGCAGAAATGTGTATAGGAAGTGAAACAACGAGTTATGAAGGGAAGTGTTTTACAAAAGAAAATATGAGGACATAGAAGAATTAGAAATAATTGGGAAATATGAGGAAATGTACAGCGGGGGACACTTCTAAATGGTACAGCCACATGGAGATTTACGGCTAAGGTGTACCATTTAGAAGTGTCCCCCGCTGTACAAGAAGGTGAAATCTATGGAACGGCGGAGGAAAAAAAGGGGGTGTTACGATGGGAATTACGAAAATAAGAATGAAAAGGTAGTCAGCGAGAAAAATGAAGTCATAGGAAGATAGACAGAATGAACCAAGCATACAATGGTCGTAGGAAGATGGATAGAATGGAATATGAACCAAGAAGTAAATGTTAAAATAGGGAAGGAAACGACAGAGGAGGATTCAATTGGAAAAGGGAGTTGGACAGACATGCTGTCTTTCGCCAACATTACTTAATATCTGTCTAGAATATATAATGACAAAGAGCTCACATAATGAAGATGGCATTTCGGTAGAAGATACAATAATTAGGTGTATACGGCTTAGAGATGATATAGCGCTTGTTGTGGAATATGAAAACAAAATCAATAAGATATCAGAAGACTTGAGGAAGGGCTGTGATGAATATAGAATGAAAATAAATGAATTAAAGAAAATACCGTGGCGATTGGAACAAAGCGCTCTGTAGTAGAAGGAAAGGAGGAAATAGAATAGGTAACTGGTTGTCGATACGTCAGTAGTATCATTAGTGATTATATGATTGCGAGCGTGAAATAAAAGTAAGGATAGGAATCGTGAAAAAAGCCTTTAGAAGGAAGAAAACTCTATTTTGTGAGACCTTCAGTCAAGATTGAGAAATAATTTCCTCCTAGGAATCTTCAATACACAGAGCATGAAATTAACTAATTAACTCGATGGTTTATAAAACCAGAAAGATCAATGTCGAATTCATAAAAACTCTCCATTGACTTCTATCCTTAGTCAACTGGATCTATGTGATTCATCTTAATATTGTTCTATCATCAGCGCTAGGTCTCCCTAGTGGTCAAATTTTGAAAACATTTCTACTTTCTTCCATTGGGTCAAGTTTTCTCAGTTAGGTCAAGTTTTGAAAACATTTGTACTTTCTTCCATTCTAGCTATCTGACCTGCAACCTAAGCCTCGTAGATTTAACGAACCCGACAGTGTTAGGTAAACTTTATAAATTTTACTGATTCTCGTTATGAAGTTTCCGCCATTCTCCATTTTCGTCCCTTTTGGCTTCGAACATTTGCCTTGGAATTTTAGTTTCGAAGGTAAAATTATTACTGTGAAAATATGCGCAATCCACATTGAGTACGATATGATATATGCCATTCCCTGAAATCATCCACGGGAGACGGGTGATAAATATAAAGGAATCAACTCAAGTCTAAAACAATTGGTGGATTAGTAAATTATACGAGAGACACCAATTAGAACTTTCCATAACATTAGACTAAAATCAAGAGTCCGTCACAAAAGCAACTCATCTTTTCCTTAACGAACAATAACACTCTAAGTCCAACGTTATTCTCTTTTAAGTACGTGTTCTTTCTAGTTACCGGTTATCATATATGTTTCCTTCAATATAATTTAAATTAGAGAAGCTTTACTTTCTACATTTCCTCTTTTGTTACAGATTGAGTTACTGTTCCTACATTTACCGTTGAACTTTGAAATAGTTCCAATTTTTTTTTTCCTATTTGAAAATGTAGCTCAATAACTGTTAAAATCAAGGGCAATTAATTTGCTCTAGCTGTGAGAGTCCTCTCTTGAGACTTGTTTATAAATATTTATAAAGATAAATTTCACAATTTTTTAAAATCAATATTATTGGATAAAGGGGTATCATCATGTCTCAGACTATAGTGGTATAGAATAACAAGGGACGCGAGGATCAACATAAAACTTGACAGTTATACACAGGGTAAGTACTGAATACTATAGAGTGAAAAATATGTTTTGCGCACACAGCGCACCTATAAACAAATAACAATTCAGGTTTGAAGCAGGAACACAACATGATGTATGCGTGCACGCTATGACAAGTATAGTAATTGCGCAAGAGGAGAGTTCTTTATGGTGTTAAGAAAACCAATGGAATCAACAATAGTATACATGTGGGTCTACAATGAAATGAGTAAAATATAGCGTAACTTTGCAATAAGAATACCTGAATAAGGGTAAATCTGGCATTGCATGTGTTCTTCACTTTCATGCCTACAAAGATGAAGGATAAAGTCCAAAGTTAAGGGCTACGGCAATCACGTTTCGGAAGCTACCAACTAAATATTCATCCTGATACCTCGATTTTTGCCAGGAATAACGAAGCATCAGTTGATAAACTGGAGCTGACAGTTGATTAGAGAATACAGAACGCGAAGTGTTCATTATGAAACACTTATCACATGCAACTTCTCTAGAGAATTATCAAAGCGTAAGCGAACATAGTCGGTAATTCTTCTCGCGTGAAGTTTGTATTGCCGTAAAACTAGACATCTGAAAATATTTGGTGGTCTTGGGAGGATTTATTTTCAAATCAGTGTGCTTCTCAGGAATAGCCTCTGCGAGCAAAGTGAAAATCTTATGGCCAGACCACGAATCACAAAGTAACAGTGTTCGTCCATGTTTTCTGCCAGAACACTTTGAAAAAAAAATGCTTCAGATGCTCTTTGGTCATTTTACTACTACTGCTAGCGTCGACAAACAGATTTTGGGGACATCGTTGCTGCACATTCACTGACACTTGTGGACCAAACTGTCCCTGCGGCTCCTGAAAACAAATGTATAATTTCTTCACAAGTTTCCCATCCATGGGGATCGCAACATCAATGGTATGACTATGAGTCGTGCTGGACATTGCCTGAATAGTTCCAACAGTGTTTTTCTCCCTCTTTTCGATAAAGTAGCACTAGAAGATAGTTAATAATTGTAGTGACTCTGCTCACAATTCACAAACTGGCAGCAAGAAAACGATGCAAATGTATGTAATCGTTTATTTTACTAGTAAACGCCTCACCATCTACATGAATGCCTGCATCTTCTGCGATGTCCTTTCTTGTTGAGAAGGTTGTAATCGTTCGTGAAATAATTCCTGCTTCTTTCTTAAGATTTTCAATAAGTCGATGATGCTTTGAAATTCGATAAGCCAACTTCTTTTGCCTCTTAGAGACCCTAGCAGTGTAAATGCCAGTAATACACTGATGCTCCATGTTCTCGCGTTTAGTCAAATAATCTGTGGATTTCACATTTCACTGTTTGGAGTTTCATTTCCCGATTCCCTTTGAATGAAACGCAGTTCGTAGACAGCGCGTGTCCATAATCCACAATAGGTTTGCAATTACTTAACGAAATATTTTCTTGTGTCGTGTCAGAAGCTTCCTATACGAGTTGTATCCTCCTTCATGATCATCTTTGTAGATTCTAAGGATTCTCTCGTCCGTAAACTGCGATAAAACATCTGTTCTTTTCAGTTTTCATGCTAGAGAGACGTAGTATTCGCTTTGGCTATTGCCTTGTTCCCGCTCTGAACTGCTATCATCGCTGTCTTCCTGTGCCATTTTCTTCATCATCTCTGTCGAGTGTAGATGTGTGTATCATTTCAAATTTATTTTCGTACTCACTGATAATGTAATTACACAAAAATGTCTCAAATGACCCATCTTCTGCTGCAACTAAGGTTTGATCCTTAAATCTGCGCCTTAGTTTGCCTTTTAAAAGTTCAACTACAAGAAGGGGTTTAATGCCAACGCCCCCCCCCATATTTCCACGATGACGACCACACCTAACTCTAATTGGAGTTTATCACAAACTGAAGCATCTGACTGATTTCCACTCAGCGCCTCAACGCGGAATCTAACTGCTAGTGTTTAAGATAAGTGGCGCTGTCAGAGGAAAACTAGTATTACACGGGAATGACTAACTCTGCAGTGGTCAGTACTTAGTCTTGTATATGTCTACCAAGTTTTATGTTGATACTCGGGTTAGAACTGAAACATGTCCCTTGTAAGTAGACACGAATTTTGGACCAAAAACATTTTGCTACGAAAACAAGAGATAAGAAATAATTTATGGAAATATTTGTACTACGTGTTTCGGTGTTCTCAAAACTCCCAAAAGAAACCCCCGATGGAATATTTTCATAAATTATTGCCCTAACCATGAAAGCGTCAAAATGACTCAGTCATCAACGGTTAGGGCGTACTAATAATACTATATCTAGAAAAATGAAATCTTTCATTTTAACGTCCCATGATTATGCCCTTTTGACTAAGAGAATCGATAATTAAAGCAAGTGAATGATGATGGAAGAATTGGTGAGGTAAGAAAATAGGGGGTAACGAGGCTGATTCCATGTCGGAAGGGCCTGAACAAAAGGGCGAGGACAGAAAGACCCGAGTCAAAACGGCTCCGCGACAAAAGGGCCCGAGTCATAAGGTCTCCAGGAGAAAAGGGTTCGAGTGAAAAGGGTCCAAGTAGAAATAGTCTCACGGCCAGAAAGCCTGAAATCAAAACAGGAGTGGAAATCAAAGATGCACGAGGGGATAGTGTCCCCTTAGTAAGTAAAACTGTTTGTCCAACAGAAGGAAGAATATCAGTTGTTATTAAAAACAAAAAGGAAACTTGAATAGTGATCTTAATTTTGTTTGGTTGCTTTTTGTTCTGCAACACTCGTTATCGCGTAAGTCGGTTCTCGACAAAAGTTTGCTTTCATCCGTGTCTCTGTGACTTTGTATTTTCGAGACATAGTCCAATCAGAATTTATCTATTAATGACTGTTCCCTTAGTTTTAAAGTTCCATTTCTGACCCTGAATTAAAGTATAAAAATACATATTATATTAATAATATTCTCTTGAAAACGTTTCTTTAATTTTGCAGTAAGAACATACATGTGGATCTCCATACAGGGTTAGTCAAAAGTATTGGGACAGAACAATAATAACGACACGCCTGGATGGAGGAAAATCAAATGTTGCAATTGGTATTATTGCAAAAACTGCATTGATTTGGAGTGTGATCACCGTGAAAGCCATCTTGAATTCCGATATATTGCAGATCACACATTTTTTAATGGAAAAAGCTACGATTTTACACTTCAATTGGCTTCATATTTCCACAAATGAGAATGTGAACTCATTTTTGACACTTAGCCATCTGTTTATGAGACAGGGAGTTTGACATTTGTATCTAATAGAATAAAGTATCATGACAGGGCTGTAATAAAGAAACAAGTGTACAAGGGATGGGTAAATGTTACAGGTTGGTAATAAAACTGCGTTAAATGATCATGGCAGCCAACTAGAATTACGCAAATTATATACCATACAATATTTTCAAATCGAAAGGGATATTTGTCACATAAATTTAGGCTAGAATCTTCCTACAAACAATAATCTGAACCTAATTTTGACCGACCGCTATTCATTTACGAGATAGTGTGTGCTACGTTTGATACTTGTTTCTAGTAGAAGAAAGTATTTGGATAGGTAACTAATAAAGAGGGCTTTACTGTGTTGTTAAGGTTTCTGTTCGTTTGCTTGCGTTTGTTAAATCTTGTGAAGTTACCACACATGTTAATAGTAAGTATATCATATTTTAATAGTAGGTATATTTGGGATTAATTGTTACTTTACGACTATAAAACAATAGAATGCTTTTAATGTGCAGTTTCGAATATTCGGTAGAGCTCAGAGACTTCGTTCAAATAGTGGTGAGTGATAACAATGTTTTGTATGGCCAGTGTATTGTATCATTTATAGAGTTAATATGGGAAGGATATAATGGTAGAATTGCTAGAAAGAAACCATGTATTATCCAAATTAAGAAATATAAGATACTTAAATTTTTTAGAGCTTTCGAAGATAAACCCAAAAACTGGTGGGAATGTGTTGTTTATCGACGATTTTAAGTTAAACCTGCATGAATATGATGGTAGAATAATAACATTTTACAAGTAAATACAAAGATAAATGTCAAGAACTTCCAGCCTACTGTAAAATACGGAGGAGGAAGTGTATGGTTTGGGTTATATATGTTCACCAGACGTTGGAGAGTTAATGTGTATTGATGAGATTCTGATAAAAGAAATATATCTTAACGTTCTTAGGAGGATTTCAAATTTTATCAAGATATTGATCCCAAACAAAGTATATGTTATAAAGAAATTATTGTTTTAAAACTACTCAAAAGAGTGCGAAACCTCACTCCACAGTACCGGCTTTAACCCCATTGAGTATCTTTGGAACGAATTGCAACGGAAGGTCACTATATATGAGTTACGGTGAAAGAAGGTATGAGAAAAGCATTACGTACAGCGTGGGACAATATTTCCCCACACTATAACAGGAAAATTGTAACAACGATGCCGAAATGCTTAAAGAAAGTTATAAATCGTTGTGTGTTTTCTATTAAATACTAACTGTGTTAACTTGGAGGGATAAAATAACTTTAGAGGACATTTTATAATAGTTTGTTTACTAATATCTGAATATTTATGTGATCAACAATGTCCACATCCTTATTCAATGCAGTTTTACACACACACACACTTGTAACATTTGCTTTTCTTCCACCACATTATTACTAGATTGTCGTGATACTTTTGTCTACTACACACAAATGTAAAAACATAGCACATTTACCTCATAAAAGACTGAGGATTGGTAAAAAAATGAATCATATTCTCGTTTGTGGGAAAATTTAAGCCTAAATTGATGTGCCAAACATACTCTTTTCCATTTAAAAATATTGTGTGGTATCCAATATGGGGAACCCAAGATGGCTGCCATTATGTCCACGCCCTCACTCAGTGCAGATTTTTGCATCAACGCACACCTGCAACCTTTCACTTTTCTGCGTCTACGTGTCTCGTTGCCTGTCCAGATATTTTGGTCTACTAGATACTGATGTCAAACGTAGCACCCTAACTCGCAAACGTATGCAGATAGGTTTTTCAAAAGATGAGTTTTTTCTTTCATCTGTGGGAAGATTCTATCCTAAATTGATATGTCAAACCTATTCTTTTCCATTCAAAAATATTGTGTAATATCAAATATCGCGGATTTCAAAGTATTTGCCACGTCGTCCATACTCCATTCAATGCAGTTTGCGCATCAACACCTATTTGTAATATTGACTTTTCCTCCATCCACGCGTATCGTTATTGCTGGTCTGTCGTAATATTTTTACTAACCCTATATTTTTCCCACATGTATGTTCTTTCAACACATATTAGTCAGGTACTGTCCACAGAATATTTTTTCATCTAATAAATATTTTTATACTTCTGAGGTTTTTCAGGCTATATCTCAGGTTTCTTGACGTGGAGCCTCTTTGTCGCGGGGCCGTTTTGATGCGGAGCCCTTTTGACCAAGATTCTTCTGATCCGCGCTCTTTTGACTTGGGCTCTTTTGACTCCGACCATTTTGTCGCGGGGCCCTTTTGACCAGAACTCTTGACTCTGGCTCTTGACTTGTGCCGTTGTGTCCTCTCCCTTTTGTCCGGGACCTTCTGACGTGACACCAACGAGAGTACCCGGAGAAAAAAGTGGGCACGATGTTGTCTACAACTAATTTACTTGGCCGAGAATCGAACCAGAAACTCCCCACATCAGAGGTAACCGCTCAACCAGTGAGCCACTGCTCCCATCTACTATATCTAGATACGTAATACTTGGGAAGAAAACTTTCTTTGTTACGAAAACAAAGAATAAGAAAGGATTTATTTTAAATACTACTTATCTTAAGAGGGTAGAAGGAGTTGAATTTTTTTGTCAAGAATGAATGCCTGAAGTTAGGGAGATGACATTCGATATATGTACAATCATTGTCAAAAGTTTGAGCACACTAGACTACTCATTTTTTTAAAAGAATTTTCAACAAATAAAAAGACATGTATTCATACAAAACCCAACTTGTTGGGGTTGTTCTGTAAAATAAATGTCATTGCTCATATTAAGAAATTAAAACATTTGGCCCTGTTTAAGCCGAAACAAATGTATTGAATATGTTTGTGTCCAACAAATGCCGAATCTTAGCCTTGATAAGAGCATTGAAAATTACAGGCATTTGTTTGATTAATTTATCCAGCTTTTGTAAAGCTATGGGACTCCAGTAGTTCTGAAGAGTCTTCCAAAAGCCTTTTTAATTCGTTGATACCTATTAACCAAATGTCAAGTTTATCTTAGAAGAGCTCGATAGGTAATAAATCCTGTGACTGTGGTCACTATTTCACTTAATGATGTGAGGGTCTTCTTTGTATTTGTATTTCAGATATTACTGCATAGCTTGGAAGAATGCAGTAGGTATTACATAGCTTGGAATAATGTTTGGCATGGTAATCCGTTTATGGTTCAAAGTTGCTGCCTCAAATTTGTGTTCTTGATGGAATTAATGCCTCACTTAAACGTTGAAAACACGTTTTTGTCCACTATTCCATTAATTTGAACTAACTTATAAACTTGGAAGTCTGTAAAGCCTCTTCAGACAATGACGTTACTTTCTCTGTGCCTTGCTATAAGTATTACACGGTCGGGATGAAAGCACTTTTCAAGACGAAGACTCACAAACATCTAGCATTGGAAGGTGAAAAGTCGGAATTTGATGTTCGTCTTTTCCATTGTTCATCGTTCCAGTTTTCATTTTAATTGTTTTATTAACCCAGGAATATCTTTCTGTAACCTTTCCTGCTTGAAGGAATTGTTTCTTTCCGAAACTCCGACCACAAAGTCATAGTTCTGAAGGCACTGGACCGCCATCCTATTTGATACTGATTGGAATGGCTCTTTTATAGTTCCATTTGTTCTTCCGGAGCGGTTAACGTCTATTCCATTTGCTTGTTATTTCAGTGAATTTGTCCTCAAAAGAAGTTGTTATTTGTGGATGATCAGCACGTTTCTACACCACTTTGTGGCTATCTTTCGAGAGCTCGACACACTGCACCATCCGATCACTGGCCTAGAGTAATGTTTTGATATCAGGTTTGCACCAAATTTAAGATTTTTCGATTAAACAAGTCTATTTTCTTCAAGTTTAAAACCTCAATATCATTGGAGTATGAGAGAGTTTAAAACCACATTTTTGTTGACATATAAGAGGATTCTGAGGTAACTACCAGCAGAAACTGATTCATAAATGAAAGTTTTGTGAGATCCTCTTTTCGTTGTTTACCAGAGTTTATTATCATTTTAAAACGGAATGTAAAATACGCGTTTAAATAAACTGTGCCCAAAAGTTTCTGGTTATATTTATTGTAATCTCTGTGCCCAATCTGTTGGAAGATTAATGAAGTAATGAATTTTCAGGGTGGCATATCCATACATTTTCGGTTATTTGTCACCAGTATCAGTTGCTTTAATTATCACGCACATATATCCGCACTTGAAGAGCAGAGAGTTGAGTCCATTACCCTGAGATTATAAACCATAGATCTTTAGAGTTTAAAGTGGAATTTGAACCACTGTAGTATGTCTGTTGCTCTCCCACCAGGATTCGAGCCCGGACTTCTTGGACCAAAAGCACGCAGAGCTTGCCCTCTGGTCCCATGACCTTCAAATTGCTAGCAGTATGCTATCTGGAAAAGTGTACATACCCTACAATAACTATTGAGGTCCATGTGATGGAGTTTCATACTAAAATCATGTCTTCTGTAAATAATTTCGTTTCAATCGGACGGTGTGTTCGATTTGTTTCTAAATGCGTATCCACTAGATATAATGTGTGGGGATTTCTCGGTGATCACCCATAGAAATGTTTGTTAGGAGGGGTTCAAAGTTTGATGAGTGTATGTAAGGAAGAAGGATTACAATAGTACAAGACACTAACGTCTATATAGTATTGAACCGGTGTTGTCCTAGGCGCGAAAAGTAATTGTTAAAAAATGTCACTTATATTTTTTTCAAATATAGAGAGGTAGTATTTTTAATTAGAAAAAGTACAGATGAAGTAAAAGATACCTACACCAACAATGTCACTGCAAAATAAGTATGGTTTTAATAAGGTAGTGTATAAATATATTGTAAAACTTTGTCCCACATAGGTATAGGTAGAGCGTTAATAAAAAGAGTGTCCGGAATCGACTCCCACTACCGACTTTAATTATAAAGGTTTCCACTAGAAGAGTATTTTTACAAAATACTGTACAGCGGGGGACACTTCTAAATGGTACACCTTAGCCGTAAATCTCCATATGGCTGTACCATTTAGAAGTGTCCCCCGCTGTACAAATAATCTCTCTAGTATACAAAGTAGTTATAGGTAGTCTTTGACTGTAAGGTCGCAGACAGAATCTCTGCAAAGCCCCGAAGCAGGGTAATCAAAGTGGAGTTAGGGGCCCAAAGCTCCGAAGCAAGCAGTGGGTTGGTTAGGTGATCACAGAGCCCCGAAGCAGGCTAAGCGGTTGGGGTTGGGATTCCCGACAAAGCCCCGAAGCAGGCTAGGCCAGGAGAAAGG
Organism: Thermobia domestica; assembly: GCF_964235325.1. Classification (NCBI taxonomy): domain Eukaryota; kingdom Metazoa; phylum Arthropoda; class Insecta; order Zygentoma; family Lepismatidae; genus Thermobia; species Thermobia domestica. The sequence goes on along the minus strand of NC_137455.1, from coordinate 42,673,425 downwards.
AAAGGCGTAGTCCCGAAGCAGACTAGAGGCCTGGGGTTAGGTTACTCCTAATGTTCCGAAGCAAATAATAGGAGGGGGACCAGTGAACTGGTACAGAATTGCCATCGTCCAGCCAATTTATAGAGTTCCTTGGGTGGCGGTGACGCTGCTGCTCCGATGTCGTCTTCTGCTCCGTGGGAGGGACCAGAAGCCCGTCGCCTGCAGGTGATTGTGAAATCCTCTTGCCAAAGCACGTGGTGGTGTTTGTAAACACTGGCGTGTGGAATTGTTTATACACTACATCACGTGGGACATTACACCTCCTGGCTTGTTTAAAAAATAAGCCGAAGCGTTTTTTCGTCATGTAGGAGCTGAAAACACTGAAGGGTCACACACAAAAATCACTAAAAACATTAATAACACTGGCAACACTGAAAAAATTCACTTTTCGGAGCACTAATAAGGTAGTGGAAGAAAGCATTAACAGTTATTCCCTAATCACATGCAGGATCGGTGCATTTTATATGTCACTTCATTTCCCTCGAGATAGGACTGTTTTTAGCTTTGGCGTTAATATACCTAGTTATATCATAAATACTGTCACAAAGTTTGGAGTGGCGCTGTAGGCATCTGGAGTGGCACAGTGCTGCCATCTGTGTATAAATCGGAAGATGCATGTAGTGTGTATTTGGTAGTTCATAAAATACGTTCATATTGTATTGAGTTCTGATGGAGTGGATTACGAAAATCTTGTAGCAATAATTGCACTACACAAGATCGGGAAGACAGCAGGTGAGATTTTCAACCTCCTGACACTCCTACAAATCAGCAAGAGATTCGTGTATCGCGCTATACAGCGATACACCGAGACTGGAACGGCAGCTGACCACGCAAGGAGTGGCAGACCACGAACGGTACGAACCCCGCAGGTCCAGAAAGAAGTCGCAGTAAGAATTTGAAGAAATCCTGTTTGAGCAAAAAGTGTGAAGGCTACTGATATGGACATCAGCAGAAATTCCATGTCTCGTGTGCTCAGGAGTAATTTACATATATGGGCGTATAAGAGCTGGACTGGTCACTTTCTGCCCTAAACATTAATGTCGCAGAAGGTCCTTAAATCAAACAGACGCCAACAATCTGCACAGAAAGATTCTGTTAACTGACGAAAAGGTGTTCACAATTGAGCAGGCCCTCAACGACCAAAATGACCGTGTGTATGCCACTTCATCTACTGCAGTTGCTGAGGCAGCTCCAAGGATTCAGAGGGCACATCATCCTGCCTTAGTGATGGTTTGGTAGGGTGTGAGCTACTCAGGCACAATTCAGCTGCATTTCTGCGAACAAGGTGTTAAAACATCTGCCAAGGTGTACCAGGACACAGTGCTAACACCTATAGTGAGACTACTGTCTGCTACCATGTTTCCGGGAGAAAGGTGGACCTTTCAGCAGGATTCCGCTAAAGGCGAAAACAACCCAGGAGTGGCTGGCACGGAACGTCCCCGACTTCATTTCTACCCCTGATTGGGCTTCTAGCAGCCCGGACCATAGCTCGTTGAACTACAAACTTTTGGCAGTCCTTCAGGGAAAGGTCTGCCATAAACGGCATACATCTGTCGATAGTCTGAAACAATCATTGACCCGAGCAGTGAACAATTTTCCCATGGACGTGGTGCGTAATACCATTGACCAATGGCCGGACAGACTTCATGCCTATATCAAGGCCAAGGGGGGACATTTCGAAAAATGATTCGTGCGTCAGGTATACAACATATCAATGTAAAACATGACCAAAATAAATTGCCTTGGTGTTAATACTTTCTGAGTTATTCACATTGAAACTTGTGACAGTATTTGCGATATAACTATTAGTTCACTTATATAGTTAGGGGTGTTAATGTCTGTGGATTCAGTTGATCTTTACTTGTATGAATGGTATTAAATGTGTGCATTGGAATTGGAGGATAAACGAGGTCTTTTGGATGTTTTGGTACCGAGCGAAGACGGAGATATAGTATGTATAAAATAATAAGAATTACGAATACAAAAGGTTGCGATTATCACAGGGATATAAAGAGGCTCTATGCTGGAAGAAAAATCAAATTACGATCGGTGATTTGTTGGGGATCCTGTGTAAAATAAAATGTTTATGAGTTATTGCCTTATGAGAATAATGCGTTTATAAACAAAATATAAAAATATTCCGAGACCAATCAATAATATAATAATGAGAGTAACAATATCAAATATGGTCCATGGAAATGCACTGGAGAGATTAAATTCGGGCATCTTATCCAATAAAGAAGTCTTTTCATGCTGAAGTAAAGAATTCATTGAAGTAATGGTACGTTGTAAATTCTCGAAATTGTGAGTAAAATTCAAATTTGGATTCTTCGGTAAAGTTCTATATATCAATGTAAAGTTCGCCGAAGTTTTAGTAGGAAGATTTAGAGTATGTGTTGTTATACGCTGGAATTTCTCGTATCTAAAAAAGTAAGTTGAGGAGCGATAAACAACATCAGCAGCTAACATATGTTTCTTTTGAAATGCAATTTTAACAGGCTTAAGAGCTGTGAGATGAAGTCCCATAGGTGTAAATAAGTCAAATTCATCAGTTCGTGATAAAGTAGGTTTGAGATGGCAGTTATTAGTTGAATTTCGAAAAAGTAAATTACATAGACAGACTGTTATCTGAGATCGTGGCTGTGCTTGTAATTTGCATATAGAAAACATATTATGAAATTGGCACAGTGTTAAGTCCGATTCATAGATTCCTTGGTTCGTCCAAATTACATATTCAGGAGATTAAAGACGTATATGGGCTGTATTGGTGAGAAATCCATTGTTAAAAATTTTGTATAAAACATTTTAAATGTTGGTGTGTACAACTGGGGTTTGCACTAAATATCTAAATTTGCAAATTTTGGGTCGAACGCAATTAAAATGCCTTTTAACATTGATAAAATAGTCAATGTGACGGCGCCGTGGCCTAACAATGGTGACGGCGCCGTGAAGCTTCGTACAGGACCCACTCCTCATCACATGTAAACACCCTGTCCAGAAATGACTGCTTCCTCAGACGAGACAGCAAAGAAACACAGGTGTCTGCTCGCATTGTCTTCTGGTCCGGAGTCAAATCATATGGGACATAATCCCAGATCCTCACATGTCTGGCCACTGTTCGCCTCAATTGCCGCCTGAAGATCTTTATTGTACATGTGTTGGTCTTCCGGCACGTGGTGCGTCTTTGAGTGTTTGAGTGCGATGTCCCATGTTCACTCTGTCCTTACGCAAGTTCACGGTGTTGCTGAACTGCCACAACCAGGCAGTATGTTGCATATTCCCACACCAACAACTGACCTTCGCCTTATCTCCATTCGCATTCAACTGACGGTGTGAGGGCTAATTGAACACATATCTCCCCCAAAAGCGATAGAACTTTCTTGGTAACCTTTATACAACAGAAGGGGACTTTTTTCCAGTCCCTTCCCTCGGGCGTTACTACAGAGAACCTCTCCAATAGTTTTCAGTCATTATGTAAATAGAAATGCAATCTCTTAGGCAACATACCCTCACTGCATTTCAACATTTAGATAGCCGGTATGTCGAGTCAAAATCGTGATAAAACATACCACCTCTGCTTTTTTTTTCTACTTCGAACACTGATTTTGACTAAAGATGCTTACTGCTGCAAATAGATCAGGTCAAGAATTGTCATAGTCAAAGAATCATTTGACAAGGGATGATCACTCTTAACTAGCAGGACTAGTATTGGCCTAAGAAGAAGTTGATCAAGTCCCGTGCAAGGAGTATTGGACTTTATGGTTCGGAAACTTGAACAATAAGGAAGTTACAGAGAAGTAGTATTCAGGGAGCTTCGGAATGTGATGTTGGGAGAAGGTGGAAAAAACAAAATAGGCAGAGAGTGTAACAAACGAAGATGTTTTAAAATGGATAGGAGAGAAGAGGTTGCTTCTATCCAGCACCTTTTACAATTTGTTATATAACTGATCTATTTTGTACTTCCGAAGGGCTTTTCTATTAGAGTGGACATTCGGGTTACGAAGTTAATCCTTTACGTGACGATGTTCGTAAACCGAAGATGTTTTTCCCACTGAAATTAATGTAAATAGAGCGAACCCATTTTAGTATAGAAACATGACACTGTATGTGTTTTTAAAAACATTTTTAATTGTTTTCTGTAACGAAAAATGTATAATGAAAATAACATTGCTCTTTTAAAAGACAATAAGCACTCTGACACCAAACCCTGGACGCTGACATGTAATATTTACTGCGTAACGTACAAATAAAGAACTCTCGGAAAAGGCCTTCCTATAAATAGTTAAGGAAACTTGCTTGTATTGGGCTTACAATACGAACCAAAAATCTACTGTAATTGTCTTCCATTAATATAGTAAATGAAACCATAAAAAAACTCGTTTCTTCAACAATAACCTTCATAAACGACATTAGTTGATCAGAGTTTGAAAAAGCTTTTAGAAGAAAGAACGTTTTCCATTAAATTATAAGATTTCTAACACAACAATAGTTACCGTAGAAAATTTGGCAGTACATTTTTAATGAAAACATGTTTCTGTGCATAGTTTAATGTTTATTTCCTGTTAAGGAAAAAGTGACAGACATTTGTTCGATTTTGTATTTCCTGACATCTATTAGCCACTTAATTAAACAATTCTTTACGTAAATAGATTCTGTATATCAATTTCAGTGATTACAGGTTAATTAATTACTAATCTTAAAATGATTACCAAGTTTCAGTTCAGTTCATTAATCAAATAACGTGTTGATTTGAAGTTATGGGGTAAGTTCATATCAATATTAGATGCTAAGAATCAAGGTCGTAACTTGTGTGAAGGCAGAGAGAGCAACTGCTCCTCATGGAAACTCCTTGCCTTTCCAGGGGGGGGGGCATTTAAGACAAAATTTTCTTACTCCATATACAATACGAACATGAAATTATAAATGAAGCATCAAACAGATTCACTACCTTACATAAACAAAACAGCACAAAAAAGGTAAACAAAAATGAGTCGTGAGCCCATTTCAGTAAAAAATGTCTATTATTAGGGGCCCTAGAAATAATATTTATTAGTATGGCTTTGAGGTTTGTCAGTATTGTCAGCTTAGTTAATTTGCCATGTATGGAACGGGACCAGGGGCGTAACTAACGGCCCCGCAGACGTTGCCGTGCAGGAGGGTCCACTGGCTCCGGTGGGACCATAAAAAGTAGTAGAAAGATGGAAAGAGGGGGCCCAAGAATTAGAAAAAAAGCCCAAATACGCATATTAATGCTTTCCCCCCCCCCAGAAAAATCTAAGTTACGGCACTGCTAAGAATATTTATATTTTTATGTTTAAAATGTATTACTACAGATAAAAGAGAAATAAGATTATTTCCTTCGAATTTGTATTCCTCCAGATTCGAATTTGTATTCTGTGCATACATTAATAAAATTATATATATATATATATATATATATATATATATATATATATATATATATTGTGGCAGTATCCGTTTTTAAATCAAAAGATTATGTATAATAATTTATTTTATCAATCAATGTTTATTTATTTTGCGAAGATCGCGTTTTATGAAAATAATTAGGTGAAGGTGAATAATGGTTACGAGTTGAGTTTAATGCAAGCTGAGGAAAAGTTATTATTTAATGGTCAGCGAAATTATGTAAATAAAATGTTTCATTGAGAGTCTGCCAATGCAGGAAGACAATGCAGACAATGCGTCAATTCTTGCATAGGCCAAATACTGTAAATTATGAAAAGAGAGATTGTAAGCTTTTGTGAACATTTCACACATTCACGGATATGAGGAAATTGCTTAGAATCGAGAAATCGGAGTGTGTCGAGAGTTGCAGTTTTTGAGTCTTGACACAAGGAAAGAATTCGTTCTTCCAAGTGAAAGGAGGTCACACATGCTGTCCAGCAGACGACAGGAGAAAATTCTAGAAGGACCAAGTTGAACAAAACCAGGAGACGGGAGGTCTTCTAGATCAGTCTTGGCAGACAAGATCAGTCTTCGAGGCAGACAAGATTAGTCTTCGAGGAGTCTTTGAGCGATCAGTCAAAGTGATCAGTTGGAGCGACAAAGAGCGAGACAGTCAACTGACAGTCAACCGACAGTCAACTTAGAATTCAATATTCTATCTACGGAGATCGTCGATTCGTCTTTAGAATTTGGGAGTAAACTAGACTCAATGCTCATCTACAGCAACCATTCATAAGAAGTATCAACTTGGCGATACTAGATACAACACCTAGGTCATCAGCGAGCGTCATCTGAAGAGATAAGGTATGTGTTACTCCTATTCAGGGCTCAAATGCTCAATACTCGATAGGCGATACTCGACTGGCAAAGTTTCCGATTATCCGTAATCACATCACAACACTTATATTCACAATTTTATCTAAGAGAAATATAATTGTTATTGAATGATTGAAGTAAATGTTTTATTACCAGAATTAATCCCCGATTGGTATTGGTAAGTTTAGTTAACCTCTCGCACATGTATATGAGATCATTCCCACTCATTCTAGATGGTGAGTGGAAGGCGCTCAGTATCACTCAATTAGCATCCCCTAAATAGGCACAGAGTGACTGGGTTGTCAATATATATATATATATATTCTAGTAATGTGTTGAAATTTCGTCATAAAGTCGCATTGGAGTACAGACATAAAATTCGTAGGTTAGATTCGCTGTAGATTAACTTTCAGTGTTCAAATGGAAATTAATATGAAATTAGCGTTTTGAGAAAACTAATAAATAGTAGGCAAAACTAAGCGAAGTTATACCAAGGTAATGGAAATAACCAAGATGGTGGAGAAGATATACTCTAGCGCGGGGTTTCTCAAGATAAGGGAGGGTACGATAGTCCAATTGGAAGAGAGCTTACTTCTACTACGTGGTCCTCTACTCAATCCCTGGCCAAGTAAATTTGTGGTGGACAACATCGTGTCCGTGGGATGCTTTGGATTACTCCCGTTTTCACTCACATTCTCATTCCACCAAATTTTCCCTTATCATTCACTTGCCTTAATCATCTGTCTCCCTTAGCCTAAAAGACATAACCGAGGGGCATTAAACTGAAAGATTCCATCTCATTTTTTCTCAACATGAGGGTAGGGACTCCTACATGGTTCGCGAGATGAATACATTGGAGTTGCGAAAGGAAATGAGAAGGATAAATGTAATAAGAATCCGGTAGTGGATTTGTTTGTTTTTAATATATTATTTTGAATTCCTTATTTTTACAAATGTTCCTATTTCCTCATGTAGTGTTAAATACAGCAAAAAAAATATTAAACATAATTTTAGTAAATGAAGGATTGTTTAAAATAACAATTGCAACAAAAAATTAAATGAAACTGGTGAACAACTGCATATTGCAATATAACAGAAATGCAAGTACAGCAAAAACAGCATACTAAAAAATACCTAGGTACTATTCAGCAATAAACAATCATAATCGAATAGCTTATTACAAACCGGAAATTATTTATAAGGGCTCACTGGTAAGAGGATGTGATAAAAGGTGACGTTGATAGGGAATAGATTGCTCCAGAAAATTAAAAATGCTCTGAGAATAATGTCACATTGTGGAATTAAGATAATGCCTTTGTTGATTCCTTCTCGCTTTGGCTTCGAGATTTTGTAGCTCCTTCAAGAGTTTCCGAAAGAAAGGTATGACGCAAAGTGAGTCATAGGTATTTTAGAAATCGTTGAAACAAGTGAAGAACTAAAAAGGTTTCCTATCACACTTTATCCGTTTGGTTTCCAGGTTTTGTAGCTATCCCAGGGTAACCTCAAGGCAGGTATGTGTCATTGGCAGAGTGCGTGATTGAAAGTTTAAGAGTAGTGAGCGGATTACTTAAACCAACTAATGAACTAAGAGTATGCGAGGTAAATCCAGAAAGTAAATTCTGAAAGTGCAGCACGAGTAGTCAGAGCGGGACGCATATTTGCGGATCCCAAACGTTTCAGAATCCTCTGATCTGATTGGTCGATACAGATAAGATATCACAAGACATGATCTACATATAGCACAAAGTAAACAGCAGGTGATGTCGGCTCTGGTAGCCGAGTCGACTCGCGTGTTAGCTGCCCAAGAGGTAACACGTCTTTCGCTGGTCGTCCGTCCAGTGTCGTATCGTGCGAGAGGCATTGAATGCGCCCAGTGTACTTTGTGTTTGCTTGGAATTTACGCTGACTTGATTACAATATATTTCAGTTTAGTGGTGACTAGTGAGTTTATTTAGAATTATAAAATGTCTATCAAACGTGTCAATACATTAAAATTAGGATTTCGTGCGATTCCTAACCGTCCGTCCACAATAAAAATCCATGAGTTTATTCAAACTACGTTTAAGTTAAAGGAAGAACAAATACTGAGTATTGAGTTAGATATTTATCGTAAATGTGTGTATATTAAGTTATTGTCTGACTTGTTGTGTGACAAATTATTAAGAGATCATGGTGATAGTGTTAAATTTCAAGATGATAGTGGAACATACCCCGTGACTTTAGAATTAGCTGATCGACCTTTAACCTACGTGCGAATACATGCTATTCCCACGGAATATAGTGATACTGATGTCACGCGTGCCTTGTCTATCTATGGAGAATGTAAAAGTATAAAAGACGAAATTTATGACGATACTCATATTTATAAAGTTAGATCTGGACGAAAGATCGTGACTATGTATTTGTTTAAACCTATACCGTCCTTCCTGGATATTCGTAACCAGAAGTTCCTAGTAACTTATTTCGGTCAGGACCGTACTTGTTATTACTGCCAATCTAGAGATCATTTACAAGATCAATGTTTTCAGCGTCAAAAACGGGCCTTTGTTTCAACAACAACCATGGAACATACTGAAAGTGATAAGGAACGCTCTCGGGTTTCGCCAACCCAAGAAATTAATGTGGTTAAACCTGCTAATTTGCCTACTTTAACGTCAGATGTTGACTTTCCAAAGTTAATGACTGAGCTTACTACCCCTGTGATACAGGGCCGTTCTCTAAACACTACTCCGATAGTGCCAAAAGACAGTGTTCCTAGCCGACCATGTTCCGGAGCAATTAAGGAAAACGTCTCTCCCAAGGATATTAGTGATAGTCAGGACAGGACCTCATCTGCAGCCCCTCCAGCTTTACATGGTACTTCTTCACTGGCTGAGTCAGATTTTCCACGGGAACATCAAGTTGTCACTGAACAAGATCGAAAGACGCTTTTGATAGACAGTGATTCCTCCTCCACTAGTGTTGTTGATGGTGATCAGAAGCTCGAGTGCATCTATAGTGTATCGGAAGTTTCCTCTGTAAGTCCCATTTGTCCAGTTCAGTCCAAGGAAAAAGATCATCCTTTCCCCCCTGTGAGTTGTCCTAGTGGGAAAAAAGGATCTGATGCCCGGAATTCCCAGGAAGCCTCCCAAGACAAGAAACGGAAGAAAGCAGGAACGGCTATAGCTCAAGTAAAACAACCTAAGAAGACGGATCAAGGACCCTTAGAAGTATCACCTAGGATCACCCGGTCGTCTGTAGCTAAATTAGTGAGTACGGAATATCTACCTGATACCGCAGTTCCTTCTTCAGGTGAGTCACCAACAGTTTCTACTCCTACCTAAACATTCAGAAACACAGTGCTTGCAGCCAAATAGTGGTGTGGTATTATGAAGTGTGTTGCTAACATTAGACAACTTCCTATAACAATATTTATGTGTACTATCTTAAAACTAGCTACTATAAATATCAACGGAATACAATCGCCAGTCAAACTTGAAGCTCTCAATGACTTTCTACTTAAATCTGAAATAGATGTAGCTTTTCTCCAAGAAGTTGGTCCAAAGATTGTAAACGTACATCCATCATATAATGTATATAATAATTGTACATATAATAGCCTTGGTACTGCAATTTTGGTTAAAGAAGGCATCCCGCTTACAAATGTAGAATTACATCCTAATGGTCGAATTATCAAAGGTCAGGTTAATGATATAACTCTAATCAATGTTTATGTGCCCAGTGGAAGCCATAATAGAAAAGAACGGAATAATTTTTATGCAAATGAGGTAGCGCCGTTTTTTAGTGGCCCAAATAATGTTATCTTTGGCGGAGATCATAATTCAAGTATAACTCACACAACAGAACCAACTTACCATTATTGCCCTACCTTAAATGAATTGGTAAAGAATTTGTCTTTGGTAGATGTGTGGGACTTCAAACACCCAGATTTAAGGGGGGACACATTTATTACAAAAACTTCGAGCTCAAGGATAGACAGGATTTATGTAAATGATAACTTCAAATCCAAGGTTGTTTCTGTATACCGATATCCCACGTGTTTCACTGATCATCTCTGTTTAATAATGGAAATTAAAATTAATGACCAGAAGATTGCTCGGGGACGGGGATATTATCACATGAATGAAAGTCTGCTCAATGATGAGTCATTTTGTCAGCTCTTTTCTAAAAAGTGGGCTTATTGGCTTAAACAAAAGAAGTGGTTTAAAACATATATTGAGTGGTGGAATCAATACTGTAAGGACAAAATCCGAAGCTTTTGTAGGTGGTATTCCTCTGAAATTTATGCTGATAAGCGAAAACTTTATAATTTCTATTATAAATGTCTATTAGAGGCACAAACTGAAGCGATGACAAATCGCTCGGCCCTTATCTCTGTACGTAAATACAAACCCAAATTATTACAATTCCATAAACAGAAAATGGAAGGGATTAGGTTACGTAGTAAAGTTCCAGGGTTTCCGGAAGAAGAACAATGCTCTCTTACACATGTGTTAACAGAAGCCAAACGTGGACGGAGGAAACTTATCACGTCACTCACAGATGCTCAAGGCTCCATTCAAACTACTCAGGACAATATTCGTAACACCCTGTATGATTATTACTACCAGTTATTTGGGGTCGCTGCTGCTACCGGCTGCGAAAATAAATTACTTGACAGTGTGCCTGCAGTGCTAAATGATGAAGACAATCAAATTTTATGTGCTCCGTTTACTAAAAATGAAGTACAAAGAGCTGTAAATGCTGCAAAAAAAGGAAAATCTCCTGGGCCCGACTCTATCTCTGGCCGTTTATATGTTAAATTTTGGGATATAATGGGCGATACACTAACATTGATTGTAAATGAATGGTTCTTTGCTTCAGAGACTATCAAGCGCCCTAATCCAGCCGTCACGGTCTTTATCCCTAAAACTGTTCAACCATCTAATGTTAGCCATTATAGACCTATATCCCTTCTTAATACAGATATCAAAATTTTTAGTAGATGTATTAAAAACAGATTACAGGACTACATGGATAAGTTATTACAAAATTTGCAATATGTGGCTGTTAAACAGAAAACCATCTATCACCTTTTATTAACTATTCGAGATAGTATTACTATTTGTAATGATTGCGCTCTTAAAGCGGCTCTGATAAATTTAGATTTTAAAAACGCCTTTGATAATATTGAACACTCGTACTTATGGTCTGTTTTCAGAAAATTCGGTTTTAATGAACAATTTGTTACATGGATGAAATATTTTTATAAAGATGCTCATACGAAGTTAAATGTTAACGGTCACCTATCCAACAACATTCCCATCAAACGTTCAATAAGACAAGGTGATCCCCTTTCAATGTTGAGTTTTGCTATTAGCCTTGCTCCCCTGTTATATGCTATGAATGACCGCCTAACTGGTCTAAATATTATTACCCCTGCTATAAAAGTGGCTAGTTATGCAGATGATGTAACAGTTTTTGTCTCTTCAAAACTAGATTATTCTCTCATGATGGAATGTGTTCGTGAATATGAGGTAGCATCTGGGGCTAGATTAAATGTTTGTAAATCGCATATGTTAAACATAAACAATAGTATTGATTTTAATGATATAGATACCGTCCCTCAGGCCGACAGTATCAAAATTTTAGGAATTACCTTTTATTCAAACATAATGCACACTATTGATCATAACTATACGAATATTGTAAACACACTGCGTCATTCAGGTTATGTAAATCAATCCAGAAATCTATGTTTATATTCTAGAGCTAAATTTATAAATGTTTATCTCTTAAGCAAAATCTGGTATTTGGCAAATGTATTACCTATGCCTCAACTCATAGGAAAACAAATTCAAAGTTTATGTGGTTGGTTTCTATGGAAACATCAGGTCTTTCGTGTTAAATATGATGTAATGTGTTGTTTACATTCACAAGGTGGCATCGGTCTGTTCAATGTGCAAGAAAAAGCTGCAAGTTTGTATGTTACTCGCTCAATGACCTTGTACACAGACGAAGCGAATAGTGTAACACAACAACTGCTCACTTACGTATTAGCACGAACAGAGAGGAGTCTACCCCTGTGTATGGCTGATTTCCCTCAAAGCTGTAAGTACTTGGAAACTGTTTTGTGTGATTATATATATCTGTCGCAGCTTTTTGATTTTAAAACTTTAAGTAGTAAACAGCTGTATGTTTTTAAAATGACTAGATTATATGTCCCACCTAAAATTGTGTTAGATGAGTACTTGTGTAATTGGTCCACTATTTGGGCCAATATCAATGACTTGACCTTGTGTGTTGCCAGCAAATCTATCTGGTTTATGATTGTCCATAATGTTATTGATACTAAAGAAAAGAGAAACAAATATGGTTTTAGTCCTGATGCTCTTTGCAATAGATGTAACAATATAGATACGTTGATTCATAGAATCACGACATGTCTGGAATCCACAAAAATCTGGTCTCAGTTACGTCACTTTTTAGCCATTCTTACTCGTAGTTCGGAACGCAATATAAATATTAGCATAGTTTTAAGACCTGATTATCGTTTTTATCCCGTTAGTAAACAACATAGTGTCAATTGGTATATAGGAACGACCGTCAAATATATTTTTAATTCCAACTTCGAAGCAGGGGGAGCCTTCTATGTACAGTATTTACAAAAAGAATACTCCAAATTAGCAAAGGATGTACGTAATAAGCTATTTGCAAATTTTATAGCCAACTCATTGTTCTAGTAACTTCCTTTCTTTGTGCCAAAAGCCTAACCACTTCAATGTAATTGATTCTTGAGTTACAATAAATTTTCTAAAAAAAAAAAAAAAAAGTGGGCTAGCGCAACATGCTAGTGAAGAAAATGTTTTTGGCGTGGGTTCAAATCCTGCCTACGGACAGTTTCTTTTACTACTTTTAAAATTTTTATAACACTTCTTTCGTTATAGTAAGATTAAAAATAATATTCAAAAAGTGATTTAACGATCATTTTTTTTTAATTTTCAGTAAACTTCTTTCATTAAAATAAGTTTGCCCTTGTACTATATAGATCCACAGCAAATGTAGTAGTAGTATGTTGCCCTTGTACTATATAGATCCACAGCTAATGTAGTAGTAGTTGTAGTAGTAGTAGGAACGGGTTAGAAGCCCCGCAGGGGTTGTTTGGGTTCTGTTCTCGACATCAAATTGGCAAGAATGCTGAAACGTTTGGGATCGGCAAAAATGCGAGCGGGACGCGGTTACGCAAGAGTACAGTAGGAGTATGTAACCATAACCTGTGACGAGAGCAGTTGTGTAAAGTCAGTGTTGAGAAAACTGAGGTACTGTAAACATAGCAGTGCCCATTTTGTCTCCCGTCGAGTGTGAGGTATGTGTATTAATTGGGTTTCTCCACCTTGAAGTAGTCCGAGCCAGATAACCGCGTAGAATTGTATGAAATGCACCGGATGTCATGAGTGAAGATATGGCCAGAAGATGATGCAGGCATTCTATTCATCAGCAGGCTGCACCAATGTACAGAAGAAATACAGTAGGTACTCCATGGTTACACCTGAATTGAAAGAAAGTTTGCAGCAAAGAATTTTGCAGAACCGATACTTTACAATGTCCGTATTTTCATGTCATTTATCTCAGAACCCGTACTCTGCTACATGAGAACATTGTCACTATCTTATATATTATTTTAAATATTCAACACATATCGCTAATCCCAATATGCTTCATTATGTTCTTATGCTCTATAATACTTAATTATCTTCAATTAATCTTCCGGTAAACTTAATATTGTTTCTTCTTTTGACTTCTCCAATTTTGGATTCTATTCTAAAAACTATCTATTTTACCCAGACACTCTGCCTCCCAACTAGAGGCTTGGGAAAAAACCGGCTTTTTTGAAAAAAAAAAACTAGTTTTATCTGCTTCGCTTTTTTGCTTGGGAAATTTTGGGCTTTTTTCAAACTTCTGCTTTAAATTGATAAAACAGGCTTTGTTTCGCTTCTCTATAACATAAAAAATCATTTAATTAGTGGTTGATGCTGATAATAATATAAAACCTCGAAAATAAACTATGAATTTCGAAAAGATATTTCAAACATTTTTTCTTCAACATATTTACATTATGAATTCCACAGGATTAACCAATGTATTTTATATAATAAGAGTTTTTTAACCTCCTATATAAAAAAGTAAGCAGAGTTGGCAAGAACCATGGTTGTTTTTGAAAATGCCAAAAACCCGTTTTTTTTTGGGATGTTTAAACCAGGCTTTTTTGGTTTAAACCAGGCTTTTTAGATTTAGATTTTTTGCTTTATGTATTTATATTACATATTCACAGCAATAAGTTTGTTTCCCCTTGGTGTTATTATGCAATAGCGGGGTTATGCCGGAAGACCTCCCATAAGCTTAAAGAAGTCCGATCAGTAAATTTCTTAAATTGAGAATCTCCCGCCCTAGTCATCGGGAAAATCCCGTCATTACTTGAAATGTAAGACAATAACGGGAAAACCCTGTTATTGCTTTGCATGTAAAATTTAAAGGTCACTACGCTAAAACTGAGGTATTAAATTACAAATTTAGTATGTAGATATAATTGAAAGTCCAATCCAATCTAATGTTGGAAGCTACGTAGGCAATCGATAAATTTTGCCAATTTATATCAATATATTTAAGCAATCTTGGCTTCTTTATAAAACAAGAGGCATTTAGGCATGCAGAAATTGGTTTGTTTCGTATGTTTAGGCTTAACATCCTTACGAAATACCGAGGTTATCAAGGAGAAGACTTTCGCTTAAACTGACATCCAAACCGCTACTTGGTTTACGCATGAAAGAAGGGTTGTGGTTCGACCGAGAATTGAACATGGGACACCTTGATTAAAAGGTGAAATGGAAATAAAACTATTGCAGGTGGTTTGATATCTGGAAACGTCACCATGAAGTTCACTCGATTCGCATTTTTCATTCTTTTTTAGTGTTGCCACGAGACTAGACTTCAGGCTGTCTCGTCTCGTCTCGTGCAAAGCATGACTCATCTCGTGTCTCGTCTCGAAAAGATGTGCTTGTCCCGTCTCGTGTCTCGTCTCGAGAGGTTCTGTCCCGACCCGTCTCGTCTCGTCTCGTTTGTCTCGTTTTATCTCGTAAAAATATAGCAGCATACCATGGGAACGAAAGTAAAATGTAGCAGGCTGCACCATGCTCATCAAGATACAACTAAGTTACACGTATTAACCAGAACACACAAGACAAGAAATGTCACGGTAGCTACACCGTGAAGCCTTCACCTCTGGTGTATGTGGTAGTCGGTTCGATCTCGGTTAATGCCAAGTGAGCTTTGTGGTGGATAAACATTGAATATGTGTGGGGACCGCGGTGGCTCAGTGGTAGAGCGTTCACCTCTGGTGCTTGGGGTCTCGGATTCGAACACAGCCCCCGACAAGTGAACTTTCTGGTGGACAAACACCGTGTACGTGGGTTTTCTCGAGGTTCTACCGTTTCCTCCCACTTTCTTCATTCTACCATTTCATTCATTACTCATCATCACTGTCTCCTTTAGCCTAACCGGCATAAACGTGGGACGTAAAATTCAAAGATTTCATTTCATTTCATTTTTCGAATGTGTGTGTTTTCTAGTTGTCTAGTATCCTACCACTTTCTTCATTCCACTAATTTTCCCATCATCATCCATTCGGCCAAAGTTGCCTAAAGGTTTTAAAAATAAACTCAAATAAGCTCACACGGCAAGGACAAATAGTTTACAAGATAATATATCTCTGCTGTTAGTTGTCTGAGGCTTCTCGACCCTGGCTTCTTTTTTTTACATTCTAAAACATTGACATTTGTTTCACCAGTTTCAATACACGAATATACAGTAAACTGCTCATAGGTACGTCGAAGATGAAGACACTAATGTCAAATAGTGTTTACACGACAAAGAAAGTTCGATGTAAAAGTGTCACCATCCCCGACACTATCGTATACTATCAGCCCACCTGCTTTATAGTGTCTGTATATATATATATATATATATATATATATATATATATATATATATATATATATATATATAGAGAGAGAGAGAGAGAGAGAGAGAGAGAGAGAGATGGAAAGATATATAGATAAATAGAGAGATAGATATGTGTGTACACTTTGATTTCATATATTCTTGCCTTTAGGTTTCACAGTGTTAACCCATACCAATCCAAAAGCTACTTTCCATTTTAGCATGTTTAGATTTGTTGCATTTTTTTTAAAAAAAAGCTCGCAACCAAATAATTTTATTGAGTAATGAAAAGTATTTGATTGAAATTTTATATGTTACTGCACAGTAAGCTCTACTTAAAGTGTCATAGTAATGGGAGCTGAACGACACATCGGAGGAAAGAATGCTTGGGGCCAGTCTTCACCTCCATGGTTCAAATCTGTTCCCATAACCGCGGGGTGTGTGCTACTGTGTGGTGGTTGCCCCGTTGGTGTAACAACCTCATGACAGTACACCCAGATTAGCTAGTGGTCTAAAAAAACTTGATTTTTGGGTTGCCATTTTGGATTAAAGATTCTTATATTGACATGATCTATTCGCAATCATACAACGTACATCTTCATACCAAGCCGAGCGGTCTGCGGCGATAGATTATTGGCTTGAAGACCCCGGGTTGAGTCCCGGAAGGGTCATGTGTATGGATTTTAACAGCATTTGTTTTTTCGTATTGCGTCAGGGGGGAAATCGTACGGGATAAAAGGATTTCAGTCTGAAAAAATTGGAGAGAATATCCTCCCCAGGATACTTTCATGGGAGTAAGAAATTAGTAAAAATATAGGATATATATTTTATAGCAGGTTTAAAAATATGGTTTGGGTATCCTATTTCTTTTCTGTTAATTATGTTATTCAATGTTCGAATTTTGATCATTCTCATGATATTTTCTGCTTTCAACGGAGTTCCATGAATATTATACCAAATGTTCTTTACACTCTGCAAGAAACCATTTCTGAAGATAATTCAGGTCCTAATGAATATTATTCACTAGGAAAGGGAAGTATTTCCCTCCTCTCAACATGGAAGCAGAGGGCAATTTTGCACTCTGGTCAGATCAACCATTTCCACGTAACAAAACGAAGGTCCCCCTGTAAAACCTCTTAGTATCATAAATTTGCTGAAAGCAGACAATTTGAAGGGTTCGTCGATAATCTCTATGTTTTCTTTGTCCTTCGCCCGCCTTCCAAACGAAGAGGTAATTTTTACAACATAACGGCTGTATAATAAGCGAGCTATTGGTAAAATGGTAAAAGTGTGTTTTTATGTGTATATATATATGTGTGTGTGTGTGTGAGAGAGAGAGAGAGAGAGAGAGAAGACAAAATTTTAGTTGCAAGATGACATACTTGAATTGCCGTTTTCGGTTCATATAGCAAAAAAAATACCGCCACCAGAGAATAAAGACAACCAGTTTTAAAATTGAATAGATGGTGGTGGTAGTTCAGTTTCTTCACCTTGTAAAAATCTTCCCTGTCTTTGATTTTGTTTGTCATCATTCCAGCCAGAAATGAAAAAAAAGAGAATTCCTCAGTTTGCAGCAAGGGGAATTGGAAACAAGACATTAAGGATTATATTCCTGGAAGCTCACGTTTCACGATTGTTTCATTCAATAGACAGAAGACACTTTTCTATGAAGGCTTTTCAACATGTTTTCTCACAAAGGGGATTTTCCTTTTGCAATCTATATGACCACTGGCAATTTCAATCTTGGCCATTCCCACCAGCGTTTTCATTTTCGAGACAAGAGACGAGACGAGACATTTCACGAGACGTCTCGTCTCGTCTCGTGTCTCGTCTCGGTTTCGAGAAGGGACAAGTAGTCTGTCTCGTTTAAAAGGGTTCTGTCTCGTCTCGTGGCAACACTATTCTTATTTTTTGGTTTAAATCAGTTATTTAAAAAAAATTGGTGTAAACCAGTCAACCCTAAAAGTAAGCACTTCTTTTAAAAGAATACACAAATAAGTAGCAAAATAGTATGTAGTATTTTTACTTCAAAATATTCCATACCCTCTTTTTGAAACAAAATAAAATTAAAATAAAACATAAGAGAAATACTTAGATTTATATGATACACTTAAAGGCTGCACATCTAGAGCTTTTGGTTCTGTATATTCTTGAAATTCTACAGTTAAGTTTTGTATAACCACTATCACGGTTTACCCAATCCTCAAGTTTTCTGAATTTTTAACAAGAGGGATTCAACATATCATTACGGAACTCCCTCCCCCACCAAAAAAGGACTACGGAATATATTTAAGTTAAGCTAAATACAACTGCACAACAAACATGACTGAGTGATTAGCTTTTGCGCTTCTATCGGGAAGTCCGGGATTCAACCAGCATTCGTCCATTCTGACAAAGCTTTTCATCATTCCATCTGTGAATGTAGAAATAGTGCGTGTACTGTGAGTTGGCCGACTTCCTTTCTTATTGTTTTTAAATCGTTATTATTAGGTCTACTAATTACCAGCAGTGACAGTTTTGCGAAGACTAGGGGGCAGTCTTTTGGACTGAAGCCCGTTCCCCAAAGTTACGGAATGTCTGCAACAAACGAAATATCTATTAGTTATGCCTTTACTCATAAACTTAGAGCTCCCGTCAAATAAAAATTACGAATGTTTAGAAAAACTAAACATTAGTACGAAAATCCCTTCCCAAAATACTTTTCTAAATCCGCCACTGATTCTCAGTATAAAATGATTTTTAAGGTTGTATCCGGAAGATTATTGCTAAACATATAAACGAAACGAAATATTAGTTATGCCTGTACTCATAAACTTCAAGCACCTCCCAAATAAAATTAGGACTTTTTAGGAAACGAAACAATCAGAAAAACCTCTCCTAAAGTACTTTTCTAAATCCGCTACTGATTATTTGTATAAATTGGTATTCAAGGTTGTGCCCGGAAAATTATTGCTAAATCACTTCACAGCTACAGTATAACAGAAATGTGGAAGTACGGTTTGACGGATATATTGAAAAACGTACGCTTTGACGGATAAATAGAAAAACGGGCAAGTTTAACTTTTGCGCTAGAAGCTAGAGCACTAAAAGCTCTTAGAAATGAAACACGGATGACAAACTAGAGAAGAAAAAAGATGTCGATAACTCAAAAGTTAAAATAAAGTTAAATAGCCTCTAAAATTGCCCTCAAATACTACATTCTTCATGTTAGCTTTAATTCGTAAAACATGTGCTCCATCCATCTTGATGGTGAATTTCAGAGCGAAATATCGCATTTAGGTCATGGAATTCTTATCTAACTATAGAATGTACTATAAGAAAGCTATTTAGATAGAAAATCATGAAAATGAAGAAAGCCAAAATTTCCAAAATTCTCGTTTTCTTCCCAAAAATGGCGGCTTTTTATGTGTAAAAAGCCATGGATTCAAAAAAGCCGGCGTGTAAATGTAATCTACCTACTGCGTTACCACCAGAAAAATGACCAGTTCCGTAAACGCATTATCACTGGAGATGTACATATGTGCCCTACCTGGTCTCGCACATATGAAAAGGTATCGGAAAAAGAGTAAATGACGCGGCGCCCCCTGAAAGAATTGCGCCCTATTACATCAATATTGCCGGTTTGCAAAGAAATACATTTGTTAAAATCTTTCTTGCTCGTTCCGCTTATAATATACGATTCGTTAATGACGATGTGATATACATATTGTCGATTAATAACTTATAGTGTATGTAGGAGCGTGTTTGAAATTGGAAACGGTCAGAGTCTGAAATACGTGTTCAGCGTTGTGATCGTGATGAGTTAGCTTAGTTAATTACGCTTATCTACCCAATCGGATTAATCATTATGGTGAGGATGAAGGTATGAAAATAAGAGGAGTGAAGAGAGACACGCAAGCTGCTGTTCGGGCAGGAATATTAAAAATGAAGTTAAAAAAGGGTAATAATAACATATTCAAAATCGTAGAGTAGGGGTTAAAAGGTCAGAACTTAACCCAATGAATTTCGTCTTTTTCAAAAACTAATTACAAGCAGTGACTTTTTTTAAAAAAAAAAAAATGCATTGACATCAAAATGCTTCCAATTTGAAGGAATTTATTGGGTCCGTTTCTCCTTTAACTACTTGTATCGCCAGGATATGTTTTCTATGCATACGTATCAGTTGTGCTCTGTTTTATCTATGTACATACAAACAAAACATAAATCTTCTAAATTTCCAATATATTTCACAAAATATATTTTTTTTTTACCGTAAAACAACAAACAATCTCTATGGCCTATAGAACCCGAAGGTTCAATGCCGCGTTCATAAAATCTCTCCAATGCCTTCTGTCCTTACACAACTGAATCCAGTTTCTACTTTAAATTTCTATTTCTGTGAGATTCATCTTAATATTGTCCTTACATCTGCGCCTAGGTCTTCCTAATGCACGTTTTTCGATTGGATTTCCAGTCAAAACTTTGAAAGCGTTTCTGCTTTCTTTTATTCTCACTCCATGACCTGTCCACTTGAGCCTCCTATACTTGATGACCCTAACAATGTTTGGTAAAGGGTGTAAATTATGCAATTTCTCGTTGTGAAGTTTCCGTCTTCCCGATTGCCGTTCCCCTTGAGTTCGAATATTCACCTCAGGATTGTATTCTTAAATACTTTCAGTTTGCTTTCTTCCCTTAAAATAAGTGACTATGTTTCGCAACAACACAGAATGACAGGCATGATTATCGTTTTATATATTTTGATCTTCAAATTCCTCTACAGAATTCGCGACGACAAAAGATTTTGAACTGAATAATAACACAAATTCTCTGCTTTTAGTCGACATTTAATTTCTTCGTGGATATGATTTTGGTCTGTTAATATTGATTCTGGATATTTGAAAGTATCCTCTTTATCAAAAATATTATTTGATACTTCGACGCATCCATAATTTGCAGTATTACGATCCCAGTGAATTGTCATTTATTTAGTTTTTCCTACATTTACTTCTAAGCCTGCAAAAATTTAATAATGTCTCTACATTTCTTTCTATTGTTCTACTATCATCTCCTATCACATTTACTTCATCAGCATACGCCATAACCTGATGAATACCATTCAGCTGTAGGCCCTGGTTGCTATCTTTGATTTTCCTTATAGCGTCTCCAGAATAAAGTTGTATAATAATGTCGACAACGCATCTCCTTGTTTCAGGCCATTCTCGACGAGGAAGCTCGTGGACCGGAACTTTCCTACTCGGAATTTATTTTGGAATCCGTTTAAACACATCTTACTTAATCTAACTAGCTTTCTTCGGTATTCCAAATTCAGCAAGAGTATTGCATAATATTTATATCCTAATAGAATAGTAAGTCTTTCTAAAATCAATAATAATTGATGTATCGAGATATTGTATTCCTATTTCTTTTCGAGTATTTGCTGAAAGATAAATATCTGGTCCATAGTGGATTGATTTCGTATAAATCCACATTGATAATCTGCAACAATTTTATCGCGTATGGGATTAATCTGGCTAATAAAATGTTTGAGAGAATTTTATAGAAGGTTGACACAAAAAAATGCCTCGAAAATTATTACACGCCGCTTCGTCGCCTTTCATGTGAATTGGAACAATAATTCATTCTTTCCACTTCTGTGGTAATTCCTCCTTGTCCCAGATAAGGAGAATGAGTTTAGGTATCTTGTTCCACAATTTTCCCCTCTAGCTAAAATTACCTCAGCCGAAATTTTGTCTACACCCGGAGATATGTGTGTCTTTAATTTCTTTAGAGCAATTTCTAATTCTGTTCGGCTAGGATCTGAAATTTATGGTTCTGCTTTGTGCATTTCCCTTTCCCGACGAATATTAGTTTTTGGCTGCGTATTGAGCAAAACGTCAAAGAAATCGTTCCATCTATTCAAGAAGCCATCTATGTCAGTAAGAATTGTTCCGTGGTCCCTATTTAATATATACGCGCGAGATTGATACCCTTTCTTAAATTCGTTGATACCTTTGAACATGTCTAGAATTTTGTCCTTTTACTATCATCTTCAAGTTCATTAATTTAAGTTTCTCTCTTCTAAAAATTTTGGAAGTTTCCCGTCTGATGTCAACGAAATTTAGTGTAGTTATATCATTTGGATTTTTTAGCCAACGCAGATACGCATATTTTCCATTCTCCGTTAGTTTGGTGCATTCCTGGTCGAACCATCATTTGTTCCTACATATTTCAGCGTGCCCCAATTTTTCTCTTGCTGAAATTTTAATGCTATCCCTAATTTGAACCCAAGTATCCTCAACATTAGAGCTCTGAAAACCTTCTAAAAACGATAATTTATTACACTTCAATCTGATATTCCCCCTCTCGCTTGGTATTCCTCGAATTTCTTTAAGCTATACCTTTCTGTTTTCAGATGTTGAGTATTCCCTTTATTCAGCGATAATCTCTCTCTCTTATTATCGTTGCTATCTGATAGTGATCAGTGTCACATTAAAATTTTCTGAACGACTGAAGATGAATTAGCTAGACCTTCTTCTTGTATCTACTCAAACGTGATCAATTTGATTGTGTATTCTGCCATATGGCGAGGTCCATGTGTATTTATGAACATCCCAATGTGGGAATTTTGTACTCTTTACGATAAAGTTTTTGGATGTTCCAAAGTTCACGAAACTAACCCCGTTGTCGTTACTTTCCTTATGCAGACTTTCTTTCCCTATAACCGGTTTGAAAACATCCTGTCGCCCCATCTTCGAATTGGCATCCTCTAATAGAATTTTCATTTGTTATCTCGGGACTTGGTCGAATACCCGCGATACTTCTTCTTTAAAAGTGTCTTTTATATCGTCCTCCTTATCTTCTGTTGAGGCAAGTACACTCATGTCCAAAATTATTGTCGTATGTCTATAAATATGTTGTTCTAGGAAAATAATTTGATAACGAATTCACCCGGTATTTCCTATAATGTTAGTATGTGTATAATTGGCAAAAACATGTATGTGGCAAATTTCATGTCAAAAGATCAGTAAATAAGGACAATATAACTAAAATAAAACTTTCTTGTTCATTTAGCAACATTTTATTTTACTCATTATAATTTTCGTATTTATAATTCTTTTCCTATGAAATTTACCACAAATATAGATTTCCCTATTATACACATAGTATCAGTATTAAAAGTACCCTGCAAAATCATTATGAAATTATACTCTTAGATGAAGACATTTATAGATATGCGACAATAATTTTGGACATGAGTGTACATTTAAAACAATAATATCCCATCACCGACCTTTAAGAGTAATAAAAGAAAGTCTATCATTAACAAGTTTAACACGTTTAATTGCTGATAGCCGTATTAAAAGAATCGAAATTAAAATGCTATTTGAGTGGTCACATACAGAAGAAAAATTACAAAAGTTTACAATTATTATTGGAAATTAATGCTATAATTCATTTCGAACATTTTAAAAGCACATAGTTTCTAATGTATTGAAATTTCATTTTTTATCGATAGTATGAAACGCTACAAATAGTTGTAAATTTCCGTAACTGTTCTTCAAGTGGATTTGTATACAACCAAAGTTAGTTTTATCAAGTTTTACAAAAAGTTCAAATGAAGCCTTTTGAAAACAGCTCGTACACATAATGGTCTGTCCAAGCAACTTCATAAAAATTCAACGTAGCATGACAACAAAAGATGCTTCTCTTATATGTAAAAAAAAAAAAAAAAAAAAGAAAGAAAAAAGAAAAAGAAAAGAAAAGAAAAAAGAAAAAGCAAGCTTGGTGTGGTGTGTAGGGGCGCCAAATTCTCCTTCGCCCCGGGCGCCGAAATCTCTAGCTACGGCTCTGCTCCCCAGTAGTTTATTCGAGAATTAACTAGTTCTTACATAAAATGTGGACATACATTTTTCTTTTTGTTTCAGACAATACCTAAAACAAATACTGAAGAAGCCGCGGGTGCAGCAGTGGAAGGCGGTCTGTGTGTCAATACTTCGAGAGATGACACATAGACTACGGATATGTTCCTTCGAAACTTGATTAATGAGGAAAGTTCCTAAAAAGATTTTTCTTTCTAACTTTTTCCTCCTTTGACAAGCTTCAGACGAAAATAAAAAACAAAACTTATACGAAAAACGAGCAGCCACAAAATCTATTATATATATATATATATATATATATATATATATATATATATATATTGTTAAAAATAAAAACATAGTATTAATCAACTTTTTAATTATAGTGTCATATCTAAGTATATACGAGGGCTATCCAGAAAGTAGATTACGTTTTGGAATAAAAAATCAACAAAGTATAGGAAACAAATTTTATTATATACAGATGAAAGCCACACACAAATACTACTTTTCGACATAGTCACCATTCAAATTAAGGCATTTATCGTAGCGATGTACGAGCTTGGAAATTCCTTCGTCGAAAAATTCGGCCGCCTGCGACTTCAACCACTTCGTTACCTCTTCTTGCAGCTGTTCGTCGTCATCAAAACGCTGCATAGCCAGCCACTTCTTCATTGCTGGGAATAAATGGAAGTCGCTCGGTGCCAGGTCGGGACTGTACGGCGGATGAGGAAACAACTCCCACTGAAAAGATTCAAGAACTTCACGCGTGACATTTGCCGTGTGGGGCCGGGCGTTGTCGTGAATCAACAAGATCTTAGAGCTCAACATTCCTCTGCGCTTGTTTTGAATTGCTCTTCTGAGGTTTTGCAGAGTTTGGCAATACCTTTGAGCGTTTATTGTAGTGCCTCTTTCCAGGAAGTCCACCAAAATCACACCTTTTCTGTCCCAAAAAACAGTCGCCATCATCTTCCTTGCCGACATTGTTTGCATGCATTTCTTGGGTTTTTGGGGAGAACCTGTGTGCCCCACTGCATTGATTGCAATTTCGTTTCACAGTTCACGTGTTTCACCCATGTTTCGTCACCAGTAACGATGCGATCGAGTAAAGAGTCACCATCCTTATTGTAGGCGTCCAAAAAGTGCAACGCTGCAGCCATTCGCTGATTTTTGTGGTCCTCTGTCAAGATTTTTGGAATCCATCTTGCACAAAACTTGTGGTAACCAAGCTTTTCGCTGATGATTTCGTGCAACAAACTTCGCGAAATTTGTGGAAAACTCAAAGAAAGTTCCGTTATTGTGAACTTTCGATTTTCACGGACTTTAACATCGACTTTTTCGACAAGTTCGGCAGTCACTTTGCTGGGTCTCCCACTTCGATCTTCGTCGTGAACATTGGTTCGGCCATTTTTAAATCTTATGACCCACTGTCGCACTCCACCTTCAGTGATAATGTTGTCCCCATACACTTCACACAGCTGCCGATAGATTTCTATCGGTTTACAGTTTTTTGCTGTCAGAAATCTTATTACTGCACGCACCTCGCAGCTCGCGGGATTTTCAATTAACGCAGACATTTCAAACCGTCACAGTATCTTAACGGAGCACAGCACGAACCTCTCACTAGCACGGCTAGATGCCGACTGAGCTGCTCAACGCTCTGACCCCAAGATGGCCGCGCTAGCCCCGCCCCTAGCGGACACAGACGAAAACGTAATCTACTTTCTGGATAGCCCTCGTACATCAGTAAATTAATGCTGATGTATTTTTCATTTGGGTGTGTTTGTAGTGTTACAGACAAGGAAATGGTTGTTTTCTTAAAGCTAACCTACTTGGAAATAATAGCAAGAGAAAATACATTTAAGATGCTTACGGCACCTCGGGTTTAAGCCTTTAAGTATATATATATATATATATATATATATTGGGTTTAAAGCAAATTTATATATATATATATATATATATAGATAGATAGATAGATAGATAGATAGATAGATAGATAGATAGATAGATAGATAGAAAGATAGATAGATACAGGGTGAGTCATAAGTCTCTATACAAGATGACTAATATTTATTTTTGATTTTCCATGTCTGAGTGCAGCGAACAGGTATATTATATCCGCCATATTTCCCGGATATTGCACCGTCCGATTATCATCTGTTCCTTTTCTTAGACAATCACCTTAGAGGACACCAGTTCAAATTCCTAGTAGAGGTGCAAAATTCACTTGATACCTTCTTCGCTCCACAGCCCACCAAGTTAATGGAATCCATTAATGGAATCCACTAATGGAATCTACCTTAATGGAATCCATGGCCTTGTCATGCATGGAATTGCCAGAACGTTGGAAGAAGGTCGTTGATGCTGATGGGGTCTATTTTTGAACGTCTTGTGTGACATATCGATGTTAGAAGGTGGTGGGTGAAAAAGCTACAGAACTTTCTTGGTTATCTTTCTACTTATCAATACGAATCGAATGATACCCATCACGTCTTAGTCTATAACTGGTCCCCATTGCCTTTGTCATCCCTATAGTTTGATTCAGTGTGTTCTTCCAATAGACTGCAATTTGTAACAGTTAATTGATGGTTTTTGAGTTTTCTGCCAGATTTGTATAGGAATTTGAATATTGGAGATTGGTACAGTAGGGTGTCACGTTGAAACATCCGTGTTGGCTTACGAAAGAAAAAAGTATAGGTTAGGTAGTAAAGAATCAAGACTTCTACATACCAACTTGCATTCCTCTAGAGCAGTGTTTCTCAAGGTGTGGGTCGCGGCTCATTGGTGGGTCGTGTGTTGTTTTTTGGTGGGTCGCGAGAAGTATTTCCTTTCAATTATGAAAATTTTATTTTGATGGAGAAACATATGTTGTACAGTACCATTCAGAAAAAGAAAATTGGAAGCATTTGTTAATGAGTTGTAGAGTAAGTGGTTACTCAAAGCCCTGCCCTATTTTATAGTCAGTAGAGATGCTGGGTAAGGATGGAAAGAAAGTGGGTGAGTCAAAATCTGTCACAGGGAAGGGCATTGCGTCGGAAGTAGTGTTAGCTCTTCCCATGGAAACACTTTAACCATCTATGCGCAGGTGGGGTACTGACTGCCACGGGTGCTGACTGCCACAGCCAATTAATGGTGCTGATTGCCACGACTGGCTCTGATTGCCAATATCAAGGTGCTGATTGCCACGATGGCGTGCTGACTGCCACGAGCCTGAGAGAAAGTTGCTAGACGTAACATTACCGGACGCCAAGGAGCATGAAAGAAACTAGATGATCCTTAGGATCGTGTTGTTCAGACCAACACCTAACAAAGGTAAACAGGTCTCTGTATGTACACTCATATCCAAAATTATTGTCACATGATTATAAATATGTTGTTCTAGTAATATAATTTGATAACAAATTTTCCCGGTATTTCTTATAATGTTAGTATGTGTATAATCGGCAAAGACAAGTATGTGGTAAATTTCATGTCAAAAGAGCAGTAAATAAGAACAATAAAACGAAAATAAAATTTTCTTGTCCATTTAGTTACATTTTATTTTACTCATTATGATTTTCGTATGTATAATTCTTTTCCTATGAAATTTATCACAAATATAAATTTCCTGATTATACACATAATATAAGTATTAAAAGTACTCTGCAAAATTATCAAATTATATTCTTACAAGAAGATAGTTATAGATATGCGACAATAATTTTGGACATGGGTATACTTTCAGTTTTGCCAGGGAGCGGTGCGTACAAAATTGGTACGATTTATGTATTCTCACTTGAACTCCCTATGTCAACATGAACTGTGTACAGCTGTGCAAATTGTTTCGAGCAGCTCTTGAAAGTTCCACATCAAAAAAGCACTGCTGCTGTACCTCACAAGGGAAGTTCAGGAGAAAGCACTCGCCTGCAGAGAAACTAAGCATGCCATTTGAAGTCCCAATTCATGCTGATTATAACAAGCTAATAAAATTCCTGTATGGTTGAGAACGGTTCGAGATATTCAACTTGGAAGTATATATGAGAAAATGAGGATATACGCATTTATACGCGTTAAGTACAACGCAATTAGTAACGAATATTGACATACGAATTAAAAGCTATTGGAAGTAACAGAAGAAAAGTGTTTCGCAATAACTAACGGGTTTGTTAGATACAATTAGTCATTACATTGTTCACAATAATCATAAGTTAGAGATGAAAATTGATCACTGTTGTTCTTCTGTTTTATGAAGAAATGACGCAGGCAAAATACTCCCTTGCACCATGAACATTTTATATGTGCAATTGTGTTGCATCCGTCAAGAGAACAGTTCGCAGAACCAAAGCAAAAAGCAAATTCGACAAGTGGTTCAAAAGTTATATGCCTATAATTTGTTCATAACCTGCCTTGCAGAAAGCAAACTGAAACAATCCAATGTATCGCGGTGATCGGAAGTGATTCGTATGGACACGAACTTTATTTGATTGTTTCGTTGGTACATTATAACGTCCAGAAAGATTATAACAATGCTTTGGTATCTTCTCAACCATTAGGTCTTTGCCATCCGTCATGCAACTTGTAATAGACAAATTATCTGTGAATGGACCCCAGTGATCAAGCAATAGCAAGTTCAAACCACCAGGCTTTGCCATGGGTGAGAGTACTTAACACATTGAAACGTGTATCCACTCATTTTCTCATATAAATTTCCAAGATGAATATCTCAAACAGTTCTCAACGTACAGAAGTTTTATTACCTGTTGTAATCAGCATGAATTGGTTCTTCAAATGACATGCTTATTTCTCTGCAGGTGAGTGCTTCTCCCAAACTTCCCTTGTCAGCTGGCTTCAGACCATCATATCCATTAAATAATACAATAAAACAATTAATATAAACAATGAAATGTGCAAATTGTACATATAACACAAAAGACAATCCCTTTATAAACATCCAAGTGTATGTCGTTCCACTTAGTGAGAAACTTTGTAACTTATAGGATGCCACATAGATTTGTTGTAATGATTACTAAAATAATCCCTACTAAATTAATTAATAATCATAAATTTAGTATGAGGGATTAATTCCTCTCTTTCCAAATACAGTTTCTCCCAGGCACGTGGCAGTCAGCACGCCGTCGTGGCAGTCAGCACCTTCATATTTGCAATCAGGGACAGTCGTGGCAGTCAGCACCAATAATTGGCTGTGGCAGTCAGCACCCGTGGCAATCAGCACCTATCCTATGCGCATGCGTATAATTTCATATAATAGATAAAGTTATTGAAAACGAAATTTATGTTACACTCGCTCTATCATCCCGGACTGATATTCTCCTACCAACATGGCCACTATATTCAAAAATTTACATCACAATACGATAAAAGAAAACTACGTTTTATTAAAATAAGCATCGAGCTTAACTTTGTAACATTCGTGGTCGATCGGGGTGTTTACAACATTAAAAAATAAATTTCATGTTAATCTTTCACACGGACTGTTATTGAACTAACTGGAATAAATACAGCTGTCTCCTTATACCTCCTGCTAGCAAATTTGGAAATTTAATGTTTGTAAAAACAAAATATTTTTAATTGTTAAAATGAGTGGTGCAATGTTCTTTAATTTCCTGGAGAAGTCTTGTGGAAGAGTAACATTGAAAACAACAATTATGGCTGTTTCTAAACATTTCAAACATTTGTAATCGAAAAACAAGTGAATCCAGACGATTCCGTAATTTCTGGAATACCTGCACATTTGGAGGCATTGAAAGAAAATTTTGAATGTTACTTCCTTGAAGATATGGAAAAAATGTAAACAACAGAAGTGGATTGCAAACCCATTTATCAGTAGCATTTCAACTTGAATATTAGTAAAGGCTAATGAAAATCTAATTGTCCTATCTCAAGATAGCTCGCTTTATATGAATTTCAACCCCAAAAAGCTGGCACTGTTTTGGCTGTCCATTCAGCAAGCCTATCCACAACTTTCTACTGAAGCTTTGAAAGTTCTCTTCGAATTTATTTATTTGAAGATTTGTCTTCAGCAATGGTGGGGATAAAGACTAAATACAGAAACCGACTGCAAGTGTCCAATTCCTTGCTGCTGAAAGTAACTCGTATCAGCATGGATAGCAATGCAGTTAGTAACTAATAAATATCGAATACAAGTGCATGCATCGCATGCGTCTCATTATGAACAGCATTACAAATATTTCGGTATGCAATACTTGTTTGTATATCATGTATATTTTTCCTAATAGATACGATTTACAAAATTTAATTGCTTTCAAATACACTACCATTACGTAGAATGTAAATGTGTATTTGAATGAAAGTAGGTGGGCCACAGAATACTTTTTATTATTTAATGTGGGTCGCAGTACCAACAAGTTTGAGAACCACTGCTCTACAGTGTTTCATTACCGAGCTAGTATGCACTAAGGATTACTTTTGGACGTCACACAATTTTCACAACGTAAGATACGATACATTTTGAATTTTTAGGATATTGTTAATAGATAACGAAAACAAATGTCCACAGATGGCACTCCATTAAGGCAAATAAAAAATACGGTAAGTATAAACACTCAGGTTTTGTTTCTAAGAAAATGAAGCCCTTTATTTGTAAACCTAAAAATATATGCTCAGGCGCGCATCTAGAAATTTTTGTTGGTATTGTTCCAAGTTTTGGTTGACACAATACTACAAGTCATTACGTGTATGGAATATTGAACGGATATTATTTTGCACCCGAAAAGTCGATAAGTAATTGTAATACTTTAATGTGGACTACACCTTAAAATGTGATAAGTAATATGTAAAATATTTCCACCTATATTTTCAGAAAAAAATAATAGACAAACAGATGAGATGTAAGATCAAATTTGTATGATAAATCAATCATTTCCCTGTTAAACAAGTGTTGTTTCATTAAGAAAATGTACAAATGTATAGTGAGTTTGAAAGTTTTGGAGGGGTCTGATCCCAGTGGACCTCTCCCATTGATACGCCGCCGTGTATGCTGTACGATAACTACGCCACCTTCTAAGTCGAAACTACTATTGAAGTATACACAAAGTATACACGAATAAAGCGTTTCATTACGAAAGTGATAAGACAAGCAGACAGCACACAGTATGATTAATGAGATATAATCGGACATTCAGTCAGCATACAGTATGATTAATGAGATAGAATAGGAAATTCAGCCAGCACACAGTATGATTAATGAGATATATCGGATATTCAGTCAGCATACAGTATGATTAACGAGAATAATCGGACATTCAGTCAGCACACAGTATGATTAATGAGATAGAATAGGAAATTCAGCCAGCACACAGTATGATTAATGAGACAGAATCGGATATTCAGTCAGCACACACTATGATTAATGAGATATAATCGGATATTCAGTCAGCATACAGTATGATTAACGAGATATAATCGGACATTCAGTCAGCACACAGTATGATTAATGAGATAGAATAGGAATTCAGTCAGCACACAGTATGATTAATGAGATATAATCGGACATTCAGTCAGCACACACTATGATTAATAAGATATAATTGGAAATTCAACCAGCACACAGTATGATTAATGAGATAGAATAGGAAATTCAGCCAGCACAAAGTATGATTAATGAGATATAATCGGACATTCAGTCAGCACACACTATGATTAATGAGATATAATTGGATATTCAGTCAGCACACACTATGATTAAGAAGATATAATCGGAAATTCAGCCAGCACACAGTATGGTTAATGAGATATAATCGGATATTCAGTCAGCATACAGTATGATTAATGAGATAGAATCGGATATTCAGTCAGCACACAGTATGTTTAATGAGATATAATCAGAAATTATAGTAAATTTTTGAATATATAATCAATTTTTGTTTAGGATTGTGCGCAAAAGTGCTATTTGTATATTAATTCTGAGATCGCGTCGAACTGAAGAAAAAGAAATACTTGCTGGTAAAATTTCACATATACATACAGTACTTTTCATGAAAAATGGAAATGAATATGAAATATTTCAGTTTAACGTCCCACGTTACGCATGTTAGGCTAGGGGGAGAAGGATGATTTAGGCAAGTCAATGCATGATGGAAGAATTGGTGGAATGGAAAAGTGGGTAGAAACGGAAATACTCCGAGAAAATCCACAAACATGATGTTGTCTCTATAAACTTACTTGGCCGGGGGTTTGAACCATGGACCCCACGAAAGACATCGACCATCACGAAGTCACCACGCTCTCTCAAGAAAAATTGAGAAATACTTTGTTTTTTTAGACGTTAAAAGTCCTATCATTCGTTATTAATAATAACTAATTGTGTTATTCTGCTGAAATAGGTTGTTTATTTATTTTTGTTTTGTATATATAAAGAAATACATTGGTACTGTGATCAATTGTTTTTAGTGCTGTTGTCTTATTCTAAAGGTAACACACATTCTCTTAACAATGATACCTATAGTCAGTGGCACAGAGCTTCTAATTCGTGAAACATATATTACTAACAGTGAAACAGAGCTCCTAACTCTTGAAACACATATTACTAACAATGACACAGTGCTTCTAACTCTTGAAACACATATTACTAACAGTAACACAACAGTCACACAGAGTCCTCAACTCTTATAAGACGTATTACAAACAGTGACACAGAGCTCCTAACTCTTGAAACACATATTACTAACAGTGATACAGAGATCCTAACTCTTGAAACACTTACTAGTAACACTGAATCCACATAGTGCATGTAAAAGTTAGTAAAATCCACGTTCATTTCAATGAAAAAGGGAAAGTTTTCCCATAGAAATCAATGACCTGAAAAACCAAAATGACTCAGGTACTGAACTTCTCATATCGTAAATGAACGATGGTAGACAACTAAAAGGATCATCTACTAGAAGTTTCAATTTTGTCCAGTAGATGTCAGCTAGTATAGAATGTTTTCCTCTCTATCGAAAACGAGACAAGACCTGCATTTTCAAATTTGTGGTACGACGGAAAAAAAAAAAAAACGTGAAAATTATCATCTCGATTTCGAGACGGGAATCGAATTGAGAGACGAAAAATTTCTCAACCCGTATGGGCAATTACTAGTTTGCCCAAGTTTTAGATTTCAAAAACTGTTTTAGTGTAACATCATGCATATAAAGATATAAATTTATGAAGTGATTGTATGAACGTACGAAGAGCCTTTATTAATGTATCAAAATACGCAAGTCATTACATAATGTTAATCTCAATAATAAGTATGGTTTATTGTTGTTACGATGAATCAAACCTTTCGACAATCTCTCATGACGTCAAAGAATTCTGATCAATTCCAGATGAAGTTAAGTGAAACATAAAGACATAAATGCTATTTATAGATTTACAAAATGGAACGATACACTTTATACACACAACGAGTTATAATATCTTTGATATATAACATTCATTGACCAACACGCTTCAAACAATAGAGATTAACCTTAAAATGGAGAAATTTTTCGTACCTCAACCCCGCATCAAAATTCTGTTTCAGTGCTCCACGGGTTTACCAACGGTTATCAGCTACTTGAAATTTTAGATGCACATTTGTGGTCGTAGCAATACTACAGGACTGTACCCAATGGAGTTATAGCAGTCAGAGGGGGTGCAGATACTTGAGTGGGCGGCTGCATAGTTCAATAAGTGTGTACTCCACATATTGCCAGCATCCAGGCACGTAGCCAGGATTTCGCAATAGGGGGGATCCGTGACAAAATACTATGGTTATCACACCAGAGGCTCGATCATTCTAAACTATTTTACTGGCAACATATATTTGTTCGTTTAACCAGGATTTCGTAACCGTGGGGTGCGTGATTCGAAATACTGTGGTTACACACAGGGGATAGATCAATCTAAACTATTTTACTGGCAACATACCCATATTGGTCTCTTAAGACAATAAGATGAGGATATGTTAGTATTTATTTTAATAAGAAAAACTATGAAGAAATCTTGAGTAAAAGATTTTTTTTAAAAAAGCATTTAAAAAAATATAGTCTTCCCAGGTCATTCGAAATCGGTTCTTCTTGTATTCTTTCTTTTTCTTTTTCTTATCTTCGTTTAATGACTGTCAAGGATAGCAACGAGATCTCTTTCGGAAGTAAAGACATCCTATAAAATGGACTAGTGTTACCGCGAAATTCAAAATGGCTCATATTATTGGTGATTCTGGGCATTTCTTAAGTTCTACCTGAGAGTCTATCTTTTCGAACCAGTTTATCGATCGTCATTTGTAGTCCATAGGATTAACATGGAGATAGATGGAATTCGGAATGCTTCGTTACAATAATATTCACCCCTCCGGTTTGCTCCACACAAAGCTCCTCATAAGAAAGAGTAACCAAACGCTTGCTGTAGCTTTATACTTTTGGCGCTGATTTATCTTTTTGTTTCATCTTTCCTTAATATGTTTCATTTCTGGATCCGAACGGGGGGTCCGGACCCCCCGGACCCACCCCTTGGCTACGTGCCTGCAGCATCCAACAAGAAACAACTAGTGATAAATAGTGAGAATACACTTGGAAAAAAATCTATAGTTTAAATTACCAAATATCAATGTAAAATCATTTACCCTTCACTTTGTAAGTTGATATATCTACATTTTCTTACATTAAATTACAAAATTTGCTATTTTTTTTTTTTTACAACTTTACAGTAAATTTATAAGAAAATATGATATTTTTATTGATAAAAATGTAATTTTACACCGTTTCATATTAGTAATTTTACTTTATAGGTTGAATTGATTTACATAGAGGCTTGGCAAACAGATTGCAAACTTTTTTTAAAAGTAAATTTACTTATGAAATTTTTTACAGTGTATGGTTACTGTCTCGGCACCTCAATATACCCATATTTGGTCGAGTATGCTCACGAGTAATGAAAAGTGTATCCACTGTGACATTCCGAAGAGTATAGATATTGGTTCCCATTACGTCCCTTGTGCCTAACGCCTCGAGATTACCTTTGCACATACGCAATATCATGTCTTGTGTCCGGTGGAGTAGTCACCAAGTTCTGCACTACGAGGTCGTACCTCCAGGCCACACCCATCTAGGGCTGTGCGATATCGAAATTTCGATATCGACATTCGATATTTTTCTGATATCGATATCGAATAGATATATCGATATCGACAATATCGGATATCGATATCGAAAATATCGGATATCGGATATCGACAATATCGATATCGGATATCGACAATATCGATATCGGATATCGACAATATCGATATCGGATATCGACAATATCGATATCGGATATCGACAATATCGAATATCGATATCGACAATATCGATATCGGATATCGACAATATCGAATATCGATATCGACAATATCGAATATCGGATATCGACAGAATCGAATATCGACATCGACAATATGAAATATTGATATCGATAATATCGATATCGACATCAAATATCGATATCGACAACATCCAATATTGATATCAACAACAAATATGGATATTCAACATATTGATTGGTCTTGAATATTCATGTTGATGGGGGCCGCGGTGGCTCGGTGGTAGAGCGTTTACCTCTGGTGCTTGGGGTTCCGGGTTCGATCCCAGACCCTGCCAAGTGAACTTCGTGGTGGACAAACACCGTTTGCGTGAATTTTCTCGGGGTTCTCCCTTTCCTCCCACTTTCTTCATTCCACCATTTCATTCATTTCTCATAATCACCGTCTCCTTTAGCCTAACCGGCATAACCGCGGAACCTAAAACTCAAAGATTTCATTTCATTTCATTCATGTTGATATAAACAATCTGGTCTCAAAACGTTTCAATGGGGGATATCTCAGAATGCATGTTAGTCACAGAAAACAGACTTGTGTTACTTCTAATCCACCGCTCTTTTCTCCGAAAAAGTTAATAAAAATATTCATTGAATTGTCTTTCTCAGTTATCATATTGATCATCATTGCGGAAATAATGAGAGTGAAACATGGTGACAGAATATGCGTGTTTTATTTGTGTGTAGGTGTTTATTTCATGTATATGCATTTGTGAATGTGCACGTGTAGCGGTATGCGTTTCAGAGAGAGAGAGAGAGAGAGAGAAGTTCTTTCTATATCATAACACGTGCGTGTGTTGTATTTTAAGCTCACGCACAAACAATACTTTATCCAGATATGGACGATAGAGGCCGTGATGGCTTAGTGGTAGAGCGTTCACTTCTGGTGCATGAGGTCCCGGGTTCAAACCCTGCTCTTGCTAAGTGAACTATTTGGTGGACAAACACCGTTGCGTGGGTTTGCTCGGGGCTCTCCCGTTTACTCCCACCATTTTCTTCATTTCACCATTTTCATTCATTTCTCATTATCACTGTCTCCTTTAGCCTAACCGGCATAATCGTTGGATGTAAAACTCAAAAATTTCATTTCATTTCAGATATGGACGAATGACGCACCCGATCAACAAAAGCAAAATCGGGGAATACCCGTTTCTCTTTTGTGCTAATCATTTGATGCCTCACTGCAACAGGAAATCGATGCATATCTTTCAGTGCCATCTACAGACAGTGATGCTATTCAGCCGATTCGCACCGATTCGCTAGAACCGGTTGTTAATATATTTCGAGTTTGCTAAACCGTTTGTTATACCCAGGCATAAGACTAAATTTTATTCAGTTATACCCAAGAACGAGCAAGTTTCAGTTTGTTTAGCTTTGTTCTTAGAAATTCTTACAGCTACAGGGTTAGATATATGATCTCTCAGAATAAGGTATAAGCGATTTTTTCTTAATTTCAAATGGGCTGGTTATATACCAAGAATGAAAACTGGGATCACATGAGTGCAATGGTGAGGGTTATTTACATTTGAAACGCATACATACCATTATCAATAATTGTTGGTCCATTGCTGGGTTAAGGTGTTTCCAATACTTCTTGACAAACATCTATTTTGGATAATTCGTTTCCAAGATATTCGCAGTGCTACCTAATTTCGTCACAACACCTTATATTGGGTTGTTGTGTAGGTCTCTACTTGTCATGTGTGGCATCCAGTGAAAAATTTGCCTTTGTCTATCTT
Source organism: Thermobia domestica (assembly GCF_964235325.1). Taxonomy (NCBI): domain Eukaryota; kingdom Metazoa; phylum Arthropoda; class Insecta; order Zygentoma; family Lepismatidae; genus Thermobia; species Thermobia domestica. The sequence goes on along the minus strand of NC_137455.1, from coordinate 42,636,215 downwards.
GTATGATTTGCTTCCTAAGAGAGAGGGAGAGAGACAGGGGTTGTAAATAAGGGCCCCGCAGACCCCACATTACGGGGGCCTAGGCCATCACGGGGCCCCCAAATTGTGATGTAGGACGTAGAAAAGGAGCCCCATTCCACGTTGTCTGCGGGGTGGCCCCCAATCCCTTAGTTACGCCAGTGGAGAGAGTTATCTTTCTATGTATGAATCTACTATCTCTCTCTCATATATATATATATATATATATATATATATATATATATATATATATATATATATATATATATATATATATATATATATATATATATATATATATATATATATATATATATAAAACCAGTCACCAAAAATTAGAATAGCACCACTGCCTACAGATATGGAAGAAAACCTCCTTCACTGGAGGAAATCTCATGACAGTGAATTTCCAAAATTAGCTCTCCTGGCTCGTATTTGTGTAGATACCAGCGTTCTATCGGAAAGAGTATTTAGTGGATGCAATATCGTAACTGATGCTCATACTTCACTTTCAGTTAGTGCAGAACATGCGAAACAACTGATTTTCTTTCCATGAACAAAAGAGCTCGTTCCTAAATAGCAGTGTCATGAACTTCAATGCATCATACATTTCTAGTTGAATACTCAGTGCTGATAGGCATATTTCTAAACAAGACAGTTATTGTTCATTTTTCTCTGTATGTGTGATCTGTGTTTGTGTTCTTCTAAGTTAATCCGTTGGCTTTACAAATTTAACACTTGGACTCTATTTTAATATCCAATTAAAAGAAAGCACGCGATCAATCGAGATCTCTTTCATGTTATTATTAAATTGATAATCTTTTTGTATTAAAGAGCTTTACGCAAAGACGTGACATCTCCCACATGAACTTAAGCGGTTTCTTGTTATTGGTTTTCTGCAAACTCATATCTAAAAGTGTTCATGTTTTTATTAAATTTAGGCTAAACCTTACGTCTTATACCATTATTAAGTTCTGCTTATGAAATCAATTTAGAAAGGTTCTAAGTCATTCCTAATAACTGTGCACCTAATAATGCATATTCTAATACTTAAGCAAATCCAAAGAAATAGGGAAGTGTTAATACTACCTAAACAGAATATGTAGGTCTGTGTAGTGAAATGACAGAATGGAGGCTTTTGTTTGTTTTAGTGGGCTGAGTTATGTGGCCCAACTTACATCTAGTAACCACATACAAATAAACGGAAAATTACTACTTTGCACAAAAAACTAGTAAATTCTTGTTTCCCTGTCTGTTTAGATTTAAGCAAATTTTAGCACAGGCATTTGATTTTTCACTCGCAATGGCAATACAGCACAAACATTAATTGTAGTGAGGATATCAAGTTGACTCGGTTAAGGAATGCAGCCATGTTAATGATGAGAAATATTTTGGAGGCCATAGCTCCCCGGCTCTGCACTGGTTTTGGCTTTATCTTCGAAAGGAACATCATTTCTGCCCAATACAATTTTTGCACAAAGTTTGGTTTGATTCGGTGTAGAAGTGTAGCCGATAATATAAGTTAAATACACAATATTTAGGTGGATTAAGTAGACGTAGAAAGATCCCTACCTCGCCGCCGATTTGGACTATCTTCAAAAGGAACCAAATTTTTTTCCTATACTAATCCTCTGTAAATTTGGCTTCATTCTGTTAAGAAATGAAGTCAAAAGAGAAAATTAAATATTAACATGGAATGTTGGGAAGCATAGTCCCCAAGCCCTACATTAATTTGACTCATGAAACGGGGCGTTTTTCTGCCTCATACGAGTATCGTGCAGTTTGGTTTCATTCGGTTAAGGAATGCAAATGCAGCTACTATCGCGAGCCAAAAAGCGTTATATATATATATATATATATATATATATATATATATATATATATATATAGCAAAACCCGCCGCAATTTTTTCGAAGAAGTGTGAAACACCAATATCGAATATCGATATTGACGATATCGGATATCGATATTGAATATCGACAATATCGGATATCGATATCGAATATCGACGATATCGGATATCGATATCGAATATCGACGATATCGGATATCGATATCGAATATCGACGATATCGGATATCGATATCGGATATCGATATCGAATATCGACGATATCGATATATCGACATCGATATTTTTGCGATATCGATTATCGATATAACATGATATCGATATCGACGATATCGATATATCGACATATCGCACAGCCCTACACCCATCACCGCGGACTTACACTAGGAAAAAGTACAACGGGTGCAACATGCGCTGCAGTAGATATAGCAGCATTTCTTATTCGCAAATGTCTTATCGAAAATGCGAAACCACACGTGGCAAGGACGAGCAGTACTACCATTCACAATATAGGTATAAAAAAAAAAAAAAAAGGCCACTGAACTTTGCACTATTCTTACCAGACCTAGCGCACTCAAATTACCACTTGCTACATTCAATGAACAATCACTCGGTGGAAAATAATTCGTCAATAAGGCTGACCTGCGGCACGCACTGATGGACTTCTTTGAATGTAAGACTCCCGAGTTTTATCGCTAGAGCATTGCGCAGCTGCTAGAACGTTAGCAACGGGTGCTGGAAGCTGAAGATTTCCTCGACACCTAACGCTGAGTACAAACGTGATTCTATTTGTCTGTTTCTGATAATCACGAACAGCAAGAACTTTTCAGCTACCTTGTAACTATTGAGTGAGAATTAGTCTCATTGAGAAGAAAACTCGAAACAAATAATAATACTGTACTATTATTATTATCATTGAAGATTTGAGAACTTAATGCTTCATCTAAATTCGCAAGAGAGATCAGACAAAACGTCTAACTGGATTGAAGGGAAGGGGGACGTAAAGTACGCAAGGTTTACGAAAGGGGACGTCAGGAAAACATCGTTGGGAATCACTGAAGCAATTCAAAGCAACAGTGGTAAAAATTAAACTTTAACGGTTTCAATGTCTATCGCCATAGAGTAAAACTGGTAAGATATGGCGAGAGGCTGTCCTTTTTGAATCGATTCAGCGTCTGAACGGAAGATATTACCTGATCCCTGTATTGGTATTACAAGTTATAGATATACTGCTCCCAGTTTCAGTATTAAAGTCGTATTATTTGAAAGTATACTGTAGTTTCAGTATGATTGCATAACAGTATCTGTCTAATCTTATATTTTCTTCTATATTTTCATTCAAACAAATATAAACGCAAGTTCTATCAAATAGATTTCCATAAACATTTTTGGTTTTCTTATGAATAATAGCCAAAATCAAGAAAGAATCGTTAAGACTCTGTAATGAAACATCTAAAACAGAAGAGTGACTTCCTGACTTCCTGAAGATGATCATGATACCGATTTCTAAGAAATCGAACCCAGAGATGTGAGGATTACAGAACTATTAGTCTCTATCGCATGTAGCAAAAATTTTGCTTTGAATGCTAAACAGTAATTTGTATGGGAAAACAGATAGAAAAGTTAAGGAGGAACAGTTCGGATTCAGAAGAGGTAAGGGCACAAGAGATGCAATTTGATCATTAAGAGTAAACACTGAAAGATTTATGGAGAAAGGGAAAGAGGTGTATGTATGTATTTATTGATATAGAGAAAGGAATTTGACTGCGTGAATTGGGAATTCTTGTTGGGAGTTCTGAAGAAGGTTGGGTTGGAGTGGAAAGATCGAAGACTCATAAGAAACTTAGAGTAAAGGGGGGCGAATCCGGACATTCTAAGGTTTTTGAACATTTTCTTGGGAACTGAAATACGGAGCGCAACACGAATTTGCCAGTTGAAGCACCATACCACCGTTCACGCTCAGTGTAGAGTTGAACTTTATGGAAGACAGGGTGACGCAACCGTGCAGTGTGGAAAACAAATCTGAAGGTAACACAATAAAATTTGCTTCTTCTAATTTCTTAACAGTCTTACTTAAGGTATTACTAGGACATAATTGAGTTTTTCAAAGCCCAGTTTCGTGTGAGTAAAGAGTCACTTATATCAATCATTTACGTCAAGGTCAGAGCCCAGTTACTCCTCGACACCACTTCTAGTGATAAATAAAGTTAACGGTGCGCAGGCCTTGAATCTGAACAATAAATGTTAGGTGAATCCGGACACCTATTTTCCATTGGGGCCATTTTGGACATTTTCATATGAAATCTGTGAAATCAAAATAAAAACAGTTTATACTATATATTTTTGTAGAAGTTGAGTCACATATACATAGGCATATATACACTGCAATTTTTTTCTAGAAATAATAAACAAGACGAGAAAAACTTCCGAAATAAAATATTATTTTGGAGAGGAAAACTACCTGTTACAAAACAGGCCCACCCCGACCTTCGTGGGGTGGGATATGGAGCCACTTTGAAAATTTAAATAGAGACCACATTTTTTACATCAGATTCGGATTCTACGGGAAAAATACGTGAATTTTATAAGATAAGTAAATGGCACTCTAATCAATAAAAACTAGTTGCACTATGGTTTCTTCAATTGGAAATTCCCACGTTGTCATTTCAGAGTAAATGTCCAACAAACGATGCTAATCTCTCTTATAACTTACTTCTTCATGACTCGTGATAAGATGGCTCTGTATTCAGCAAGGAATATATATTTTTTAGTGAAGAAACACATGTGTTATTTAGTTATGCTTCACTGGGAATAAAATTGATATGACGGAACTTGTTTTCTGTACGTTATCTCAGTATATGCGTGATTGTTTTCGGTATGACTCTTCACTTCTGATCTTTCTGTAAGTGTTCAAACTGACTACTTGTAACGTCCATGAATTTAAGCATTTCGAATAATTGTGCATGACTTAAAAGTGTGTCTGCAGTAGAGCTTAAACCGTGCACCTACATGTGCACTCTGGTAAATTTTGTAGGCACATGAAATGCCACTTTCTGTGAAGGGAAGATGACAGTACACGTTATATTCTACTTTATGTTAAACTTTACACAATACATTGAACTAACTTCGTGACGTATGATTAAACTTTTTTTTTCAGATGGTTAGACAGTACGTAAGGAAACAACATAAGTCATGGGAGGAAGATGACTTTACAATGCTGTAACTACGTCTAGGAGAGGCATGCCAATCCAGGAAGCAGCTGAAAGATTTAATGTTCCCAAATCTACTTTGTGTGACTAACAGAAGAAATCAAACAAGAGCTTCCAATTAGAAAGGCTGGACATCAAAGTGTTATTAGAGATGAAGAGAAAAAATACTTGCAGAAAGAATTTCTACTTTAAAAAAGAGAGGATTTGGCCTTACCCACCACGATAAGCACAAGTTTGCCTTTGATTTTGATTCCGCACAAAATATTCCACATTCCTTTAACACAAACAAACGATTAGCTGGTTCTGCATGGTTCTCATTTTACGTCAAGAGGCGCAATTTGTCTCTGAGAAAACCACTACACCTATCCAATGCAAGGATGCAAGGGTTTAATAAAGAAACTATGATCCGTTTCTGTGAGTAATTGAGGGAAACTTTGGCAGAAACATCGTTATGGAATCATCCCGAGCGGATGTATAATGGGGAAGAATCGGGCTTGCAGCTCACAACAGGTCGACTACTAGAAAAAGCTGCAGGAAAAGCTGTTGTCCAACTAACGCAAGAAGAAAGAGAACGTAGCACAGGGAATAACCAGGAGAACGATTTACCTGTGCAAAGAAAATGCATTTTACACAAGAATCTGATAGTGCATCGACCAAAACAAGTGATTGTGTGGTAATTGTAGCTTCTGTGTTAAAAAGTATTATAAATGTGACTCATAAATATGGTCCTTGGATAAAATGCACAAAATGTAAAATATGGTATCATGTAAGATGTGTTGGTGGTGGTGTTAATTGTTGATTCATATGTGGAAAGTGCATTTAACTTGAACTGCTCATATTTCAACAGCGTTTTTATAGCAAGAAATTATGTAGATTCTTCTACATAATGTAGTGTAACCTCTAATGTAGTGTAACCATACTGTGCCTAACTAGACTGTGTAATTCACGTTTAACTAAACAATAGTCATGAGACTATTAGAAATCTAATGTTTAAGGTCTTTACTCAGAAAAGTTCAAATGTTGACTTTTTCATTCAGAATCAGGTAAGATACACATCCTGTTGAGCTTTTGTATATGTTTAGACTTCGAAATGAACCGGTATATTTCTTATCCTTACTTATAAGTTATTTGTATTAAGAAAACACACATAAGATAAGTGTTGATATCGCATTTAATGTGTCTGATAATTTTGTAACCATATTTTGATTTTAAGAATATTTTCTACTTCGTCCGGATTCGCCTCCCCTAGTGTCTGGATTCACCCAGCTCTTTCGCAATTTCCAGCAAAATGGCACCATCTCTTTTGCTGAATGCCATTATTAAGAGCAACAGGCTAGCACTTTATTATCATGTGTTATATGTAGACTAAACTCCAAAGAATATTTGGCCAGAACATAGTGGCTCTCTCCGCTGAATTAAGATGGCTACAATACAAAATATCTGAACTGTCCGGATTCGCCCCCCTTTACTCTATATGAACCAAGAAGTAAGTGTTAGAATAGAGGTGGAAATGACAGAGGAAAGTGCAATTAGAAGGGAAGTTCAATAGTAGTGCTATCTCTCGCCAACATTAGATAGTTTAAAATAGCCTACAAAATGAAGGCATTTCAGTAGGAGATAGAATAATTAGATGTATACAGTCTCCAGATGATATGGGATCTTCTTACGGACTCTGAGAAGACAATCGAGAAAATATTAGAAAACTTAAGGAAGAACTGTGAAGGATATGGGAAGCTGATTGGAACGAAACGGTCGGTGCCAAATATAGAAGTAGTAGGGAAGAAAATAGAACAGGTGACTAGTTTTCGATTCCTGGGTAGTATTATTAGTGATGACAAGAAGTGCGAAATAAAAACAAGGATAGAAATGATGGAATAAACCTTTAGGAGGAAGAAAAGACTATTTTCTTGTTCCTTGAATATACAGTTGAGGAAAACACTCATAAAATGCTTAGTGTGGAAGACGGTGATGTATGAACCAAAAACATAGACATTACGCAAAAATGATGAAAAACGACTGGATGCCTTCGAATTGTGCGTATGGAGAAGAACGAAGAGAATTAGCTGGATCGAGTAGGAAACGAATAAGAAGGTGTTAGCAATGGTGGGGGAGAAAAGAACAATCTTACATATTATTGAGAAGAGGAAGAGAAGCTGGTTGGGACATTGGATAAGACGGAAGTGTATCATGAAGGACGTGCTATAGGATATGGTGACAGGAAGAGAGAAAGGGAGCGAAGAAGGCTACAATTAATGGAGGATATCAAAACAAAAATCGTATGTAAAGATGAAGAGGTTAGCTGACGGCCGTTTAGTATGGAAGCTTCTTAGTTGCTGGAAGTGACTTGTCAGTAATAGAATAATACCTACGATGATGGTGGTGATTATGAATAATTTATTGTCACGTTTCCATAACCTGTCGTGTTTAGACCCATAGCCAGTTGAAATAATAATAACAACAATGTATGTATATATAGTCATCTATTAATCCTTTCATATTAAGATATCTCTCCAGTTTTTAACTTCCCACCATTATGACATTCAGGCTAAGGGAGACGGATGATTAGGACAAGAGAGTGATGATGGAAGAATTGGCGAAATGAGGTGGTGGGCTTAAAGGGGAGTACCTAAAGAAACCCACAGGGGCGGATTCAGAGGGTGATCGGGGCGATCGCTCCTCCCAGGAGAAGAAACTTACTTTATATATTCATATATGTAAATAAAATCCATCCCAGGACTTTGGAGACTTAAAAATAGCTCTAAGTAACAGTATTAGAACTCACCGCCCCCCAGAAGTCCGTACTGGATCCGCCCCTGGACACGATGCTGTCCACCACAAACTTACTTGGCCGGACATCGAACCACGGACCTCATACACCAGAGGCGAGCACTAGCACTGAGTTGCAGTGCCTCCACTTTCATATTGAGAACGAAGACTTTTGTTTGTCTTTTTATATGTAAAAAGCCTTTATCCCTTAAAACAACTTGCTGATTTGACTACCGATTATTCCGGAAATCAAAGATAAACGCAACAATAAATTGATCATTGTTAAATAAAGGAGAGAGGGGTTAAGTTTAGAGTTACCCCTCCGCTTTTTATAAATATCAGGAAAATTTACAGGAGAAATGAGGTAAGAAATGATAATTTGAAGTTTTTATTTGATGTTTAGGAATGTAAGTTCGGCAGGAGAGTTATGTTTAATACAAGAAAAGAATGGAAGTTAGTACTATTTGCCGGATGCGGAAGCATTCGCAGTTGTAAAATATGACGAATATGGCGAACAGGTGTAACGGATGCGCAAAAATAATGAAGAAAACCTTTTAAATTTTTGTGAAACAAACGGAGTACTGAAGTTAAGTGAAATGTAACAATTTTTAATACTTTAAGCACTGTTTTTTGTATGTTGCAAAGTCCAAGGGCAAATTCAGACTGGAGGGGCAACTCTAAACTTAAGCCGGAGAGAGAGTTCAAAATACTATTGTCAACTTGAAGTATCGTTTCGAAACAAACAACATGCTGAACATTAATTTTACTTTATATTAATCATTAGCAGCAGTTATTGTTGACTGATAATCAAGAGATGTCTCTATGTACACTTTGTATTCTTGTAATCTACGTCAACTACAGTTTTAAAGTACATAAGGTTGAAAATGAGTATTTTATTAAAAAATAAACAATGTTGGTTGTAAAATAAGTAAATGAAATATTGTTTCTCTTTTGGTTGCTCAATTTAGTAAATTAACTAAATTCGCAAAAGTGATAAGATAAGTTGATTACACTAAATTTTATTAAGCGAAAGATCGGTCTAAAGAAAACAATACGTAGTGTTGTAATACTCCAGACATTAGTAATACAGAATTTGTGAGTTCTAATGAAATATACTAATCTTCAGTTTATGGTGTACACCAAGGTTTCCAAACTTTTCAGTTTAAGAGCTACCTGAAGTTCCAGAGGACACGGTAGCTCAGTGGTGGAGCGCTAACTTCTGGTGCGTGAAGTCCTTGGTTCAATCCCCGAAAAAACAAGTTTGTGGTGAACAACGTCGCCCCTGTAGCTTTATCATGGTATTCCCGTTTCTCCCACCAACTCATTTCACCAATATCCATCATTGTTCACTTGCCTTAACCCGTAAGTGCTCGCGTGGGGGTCTCCTGGACCCCCAGCAAGTTTGCTTAGTGATTTTCTTCAAAATGGAGTTGGTTATACTGCTGCCACTTACAATACCTTCCTAAAATAGAACAAACATTCTATCAACGCCAAATGAGTCACAGTTGGAGAAGGCATTGACCCAAGAAAGACACGTAAAGTGGCTGGGGGTGCGTCAGACCCGCACGCGAGTAGTTACGTTTGTGATTTTGAACAACAGCTCATTTTGTTCGCTTCTTTGAAACTGCACATTCTATTTGACATAACACAAGTGAAAAATAGTTTTCGACTGTACATATACGGGCTAGCAATGAGCATAGAAAAGAAAATTGAAAAACAATATTTTAGTACTTTTTTTTAAGTTGATTTTACAGAAAAATTAGGCATCACAATATGAGGGTTGCAAAATATATTTTAGTTTCAGACTCAAGTGGATAGTAATTTTGATTTATTATATCCCAAAACATCTTACTAATAGGCTGTAATAATAATAATAATAATAATAATAATAATAATAATTATTATTATTATTATTATTATTATTATTATTATTATTATTATCATTATTATTATTATTATTATTATTATTATTATTATTATTATTATTATTATTATTATTATTATTATTATTATAAGAAGAAGAAGAAGAAGAAGAAGAATATATGTGAAGGAAAAATCCATAGTCTAAAACAAAGACTTCTGGGACATGTCAAACAAAGACTGCTGAGATATTTATCTGCTATCATATTGTGTAATATTTGTTGTATATTTTTATTTCTAAACAAAATGAACGCTTTGCAGTTATAAAGTAATGTAACGTATAATAAGGGAGCGGTCTGATTGAAAGGCTGATTTCATACACATTATATTATTATTATTATTATTATTATTATTATTATTATTATTATTATTATTATTATTATTATTATTATTATTATTATTATTATTATTATTATTATTATTATTATTATTATTATTATTATTATTATTATTATTATTATTATTATTACAGCCTATTAGTAAGATGTTTTGGGATATAATAAATCAAAATTACTATCCACTTGAGTCTGAAACTAAAATATATTTTGCAACCCTCATATTGTGATGCCTAATATTTCTGTAAAATCAACTTCAAAAATAAAAGTACTAGAATATTGTTTTTCAGTTTTCTTTTCTATGCTCATTGTTAGCCAGTATATGTACAGTCGAAAACTATTTTTCACTTGTGTTTTAAATATAACAATTTCTCCTTACACTATGTTAATAATTTCTTCTAGAGACAAAGAAAAGAAATATAGAATAATGCAATATAATCATATATTATTTTTACACAAGAGAAACATCAATATTTTGCCTTTTATTGATCAGTGAGTCGAAAAAAAAAGGTTATAAGGAATGTTTCTAGCAATTCTCATCGCAATATTTTAATTAACAGCTAGAAAAACAACAAAAAATATGGGGGTCTGTGGCACCCCCACGCGAGCACTTACATTATAAAAAATGGCGCGACTACTTACGGGTTAATCATCCTTCTCCCTTACCCTAAAGGGTATAATAGTGGAATGTTAAAAACTAAAAGATTTCTCAATGTAAAAGCATTAATAGATAACCATATAGATCATACAGAATCTGTGTCTGTCAGTGGGTAAGGCGATTTATGTTAGAGTTCAACGTTACACCGTAGAGCGAAACCAGAAAAGTTAAAGAATAACTTTGCTTTCTTCTGAATTGATTATCCAGGCGATATTAAATTGAGGAAAGACTGATGATTTCCTTTATATACTATCACTACTACTGATTAGATCAGAAGTTTAACTTAAGACAGGGATAGAAATGATAAGTCGTTATTTTTAAACTGTCAAAATGTAAGGGGGTATTCGAATTAAATTGCATAAACTTTATTGCAGCCGCTAACTAACACATAATACTTTTGGCTGCAACTTGGCTGTGTGAAGATATATTATATATAATAACAAATTTATTTATGAAAAGTATAACGTATTTAGACGTGTCAGAATTTATAAGAATGGAGGATATTCACTTACAGCGATTTTGAAGGACTATAATGTTACTGAAATCCTAACAGCTGTAAATTGTATTGAAGCATTATAAATAGCAACTAAATGTATTTATGCATATGTCATTGTTGTATGCTTTTCACCGAATATCAAGCTCTAGAAATATCTCGACTTCTTTCAAAAAATTGAAGAAATATTTGACATACAATTTCATAGTACGTATTAATGTGATTGGTGATTTTAATATTCCTTTATTATAGACTTCTAGGTTTTTTGTTACATTGTGGCGTTATCTGTAAGTTTTTGCAAACTTTATTTCATTTCATAATTTAAGATCATTGAACTCAGTAAAGAATGAGCGTGGTAAAACTCTTGACTTAGTTCTTTCTATAGATATACCACATTGACTTGACACGTAGTCTTCCGTTCCAAGCGCTGCTATCTGCTGATGGAATTCCACTCCCTTTCGCTAAGACTCCCTTGCTTAGCAACAGCTGAACCCATATTGGCTTAAAGCCTGGGTATCGAAACTGTGGGTTTTAGTTCGCACTTTTGTCATAGTTCAAGACATTTTGGGAGCACTATAGTGTGGAATTGGAAGTTAACGTATCTACGACTATGTGTTCTTTATTAGAAGATAAACACCATCCATCATTAAATTCTCAGTTGTACATTATTTCTTGTTTTAAGCATACTGCTAGTATTGTATATAATTTTGGTAAAGCTAATTTCCTTAATTTATACAGTTCTCTAAGGCAACAGAACTGGACGGAGTTACTTACAATAAAGATTACTAACCTAGCAGTGAATTGTTTTCATAATATTTTAAGAGTCACTATCAATAGTAATGTGTCCAAGAAAAAAAATATTCAAAAGGCATTGTCACCCCTGTTGATTTACGCCGGAAATCATTACTATACTCAAAGAAAAATATTACGATAGAAAACATGTACATGTTTCAGTTAGAATTACGAAAAGGAGCTAAAACTCTTATTATTAGGGCTTGCCAAACTAAATATAACGAAATCAGAAAATAATTTAAAAAGAAACCAGATGGAAGTAATGTTTTTGGAAAGTAATCATTTAGAAATTGGTCGGTCATATATATGACAATCAAATAATACTTGTGATTTTGCTATTGCCAATAATTTTGATCAATATTTCAAAAGTGTATACTCTTCATGTCGTCCAAATTATCGTGGTTATTATTCTCCTATCTTAAACTTACAAGCAATCAAATTCCATTTCAGAACAAGATTATGTAAATGCCATTAAAAAGTTAAAATCATCTAAATCCTCTGGTCACGAGTTAATTTCTACGTATATACATTGGTTAAGGAATGCAAAGAGGTTTTGAAGATACATCTATGTCATATCTACAATCTCATATGAAAAACTACTTTCTATACAGAAGTTTGAAAAATTAGCGAGGTTCGTCTTATATTTAAGAAGAGAAATTCTACAGCAATAGAAATTATAGACTAATCTCATTAATTTGTACAACAGTTAAAGATTTTGAATGCATTCTTTATTGTAAACATCTCAATCATGTTAAACCGTATATATTAACACATCAACATGGTTTTCATCCCAGATGATCAACAGTTAGTAATCTTGTTACTTTTGTTCAATATATATTCGAATTCTCTCAATAACAATCATTGCGTTGACACAATTTATGCGGATTTTTTTAAAACTTTCGGCAAATTAGATCACCAGTTATTTTTACTCCATTTTTAACTTAAATTTTGGAACGATGAATAGCTACAATCCATTTATTGAGTAGTATATAGAGAGAATGTTTTTCTTCTCAGAGAATAACGAAACTAAACGTATGTCTTCGGTGATGATTTCAGGGGTTGATTAGAGGGAAATCCGTAATAATTTACGAAATTCCCCTTGGAGCATTTTGACAGTACTGCTTTCATCCCCTGTTTATTCAAATTCCCTCTTGGGAGAAATCTTCTGAAAACATTATTGTATCTGCTAATAGAAAAAACTAAACAACCGGGTTTATTAGTATAATATATTGATTTGATTCTCAGTTTTGCGTTCTTTTCAGCAGTGAAGCTATATGAGACATGGACTTACAGCTTGGCTTGAGATCCGAACCACATGAGCTTCCGTCAGGAATCCAACCTGGGTCTGCCACGAAAAAGGCGCCTACGCTAACCATTTAGTTACGAGAAAGCTCTTCTTAATATGTAGAAATTAATTTATTCTAGAAACATACAGTTTTTTGGATACCGGAACTTGAAAATTGATATCGTAAGCAGCATAAAGAAAAACATGACGGACCTCCAAACCGAATATATATGAATATCGCAAAAATACATATAGCCTAGATATATTTTTTCCATATTTGTGTTCCCTGCTCAAGAACGTTACGGATCGGCTCTTGAAAAATACTAATAAAGGAGAAAGATTAGCAATGTTAGCTATCTTGTGTTGTCAAAACACTTTCGTTAATGAAATATATAGGAATAATGTTAACAAAAAGTTACCGGCAACTTTGCCAGCAAGAAAAGTCAGTGTATGGAATTTCAATTATTATTATTATTATTATTATTATTATTATTATTATTATTATTATTATTATTATTATTATTATTATTATTATTATTATAGTTTTGTCACTACTTAATAAATTGTCACTAGTTCCCATCGGTTTGTATAACATACTAATTTCCGTAAACTGTCATTCCAAAGTGCAGGCGTGCACCCAGAATTTTTTATTAGGAGGGGTTCAACGTTTCCTTTAGGGGAGGGCAATAGGTCTACATGTATGCAGTGGTGCTCTTCAGCCGGTTCGCCAGAACTGGTTGTTAAACTATTTCGAGTTCGCAGAACCGTTTGTTATAGCCAGACAGAACAGTAAATTTTACCCAGTTATATCCAGGAACAGTAAATTTTAGTTTGACTATCTTTGTGTTTAGAAATTCTTAAACAGGGTTAAACATATGATTCCTCAGAACAAAATATAAGCGTTTATTTGATAATATCAAATGCTCAGATATCAAGAATGAGAACTGGTTTCACATAAGTGTAGTAGTGAGGGTTATTTATATTTGAAACGGGTAAATACGGTTATCAATAATTGTTGATTCATTGCTGGATTAAAGGTTTTCCAATGATTTTTGACAACAATTAGGTAGGACCATGATATTCGCAGTCCTGCCTAATTTCCACCTTGTACTAGGATGCTGCAGATCCCTTCTTGTCATTAGTGGTATCCTTTTTATCTACCTTGTACGGTTCTAAGTTATATCTATCTACCAACCTATTCATCTCTCTCTTGATATATATATATATATATATATATATATATATATATATATATATATATATATATATATATATATATATATATATATATATATATATATATATATATATAGACCGGTTCTTAAAAAATAGAATAACACCGTCTGCGTCAAATTCTTGGCCCCCCTAGTGCCCCTCCCCCAAACACACACACACAGTCTGATACTGTTTTAGGTCGAAAACGCTGAGTTGATAGTGGCCACTATCTCTCGGAAACAGAGTTACCAACTGCAGAATATCGTATGTTGCAATAGTCTGCGCTCCGTGTAAGAAGCTCCAGGCTCGTTTTTGTTGGTAGTACAGTAAGATCTAATTCATCGAAATCTGTAATGTGCATACATTGACCTCACCATCTGAACGTTCCTTTTAACTTCTGCCTCTTATCTGGTTATCTTTTTTGTTTTCGACAAAGAACCAGAAAAAAAAAAAACAAAATCAGTCGACATTCTCATTTACTTTGATCTTGACCGTCCTACTAAAATAAGAGATGCTTACTTACAAATAGCATACACTACTGTAAAATATTACGGTTTGGGTACAAAACCTCGCGGCCAGAACCTCGCGGCGACAACCTCGCTTACCAAAACCTCGCGGGACAAAATCTCGCCGGGCCAAAACCCCGCCTGGCCAAAACCTCGCCGCCCAAAACGTCGCGGGCCAAAATCTCGCGGGGCGAAAACCTCGCCTGGCCAAAACCTCGCCACCCAAAACCTCGCGGGCCAAAATCTCGCCGGGCCAAAACCTCGCGCCCCAAAATATCGCCATACCCAAAATCTCGCCTGACCAAAATGTAAATGTTCCAACAGATGATAAGAATGAGGGTATAAAAGACGCTGTTTCAGAAGAAGTATCACGGGTATTTGACCAAGTCCCGCGATACCATGTGAAAATTCTAGAGGATTTCTGTATTAGAGGATTTCAATGTGAAGGTAGGGCGACAGGATGTTTTTAAACTGGTTATAGGGAAAGAAAGTCTGCATAAGGAAAGTAATGACAACTAACGAGGTTAGTTTCGTGAACTTTGGAACATCCAAAAACTTAAAATTTTAACAAAAATCTAATAATATTTATGAAAATATGAAACAATATATGAGTTTTTACGACGTCCCTTGATTATGTCCTATAGGTTAAAGGAGACGTAGATGACCAGGATGAAGGAAATGATCGAAGAAAGAAAGTGGGAGGAAACGGGAATAACCCGAGAAAGCCCACGCACACGATGTTTTGTATATTATTATTATTATTATTATTATTATTATTATTATTATTATTATTATTATTATTATTATTATTATTATTATTATTATTATTATTATTTGTAACGTGGAATTGGAATTGCATATTAGGAAACACATTGGGTAAATTTTAAAGAAAAGTTTCATTCGCGGCGAGGTTTTGGCACAGCGAGATTTTGGGCGGCGAGGTTTTGGCCCGGCGAGATTTTGTCCCGCGAGGTTTTGGGCGGCGAGGTTTTGGCCACGCGAGGTTTTGGGCGGCGAGGTTTTGGCCACGCGAGGTTTTGGGCGGCGAGGTTTTGGCCTGGCGAGATTTTGTCCCGCGAGGTTTTGGGCGACGAGGTTTTGGCCACGCGAGGTTTTGGCCCGGCGAGATTTTGTCCCGCGAGGTTTTGGCCGGCGAGATTTTGGGCGGCGATGTTTCGGCCGCGAGATTTTGTCCGTATACCTAAAAAAATCTTAATATCGAGCCGTCTTGTTTACTATACAGTAAAAAAAGAGAGCAAAAGTTTTTGTTATTTCTGTCATTCTCTCTGTTGTTCGTATCCCAATCATTCGAGAAAATGAAGATATTGAATACTACCAACACCTATTCTTTGCTACTGATACTGGTTCTCCTTCTCTTTCCTAACGTTCTTTGCCGTTGGCAACTCTGTAGAAACCTTCTGCTGCGATGTTAACAAGCGATACTAGCAATATCCAAGGGAAACGACTCAGCGCTTGGTGGACCTATACTACTAGCTAAAACCTGGGGAAATGAGGCCAACAAAAGCCAGTGATTCTTTATAAAAAAAATCGTTAAGAAATATTTTCTATTAAACGAAATTCCGAAGTTTATCACAGAGCAGTGCTATAACCTCCTGACTACTAAGCATAAGGTAAGATACCGAGATGATACAGCTTGATCGCAGCAGTTATGATATTTTGTGTAAAAGTGGTATCTCTTATGACAAGGTTGTATCATTCCGTTTTCTGATGTTTAGTAATCAGAGAGATATCAGGAGTGTGTGGGACTGGTCCATATACAAGTTCCAAATATTCCAGATATTCCATTCAGTAAGTTCAGTCAGTGAATACCCACATTTATCACAGATTTATATTTGTTCTTTGTCAAAATATGCATTTCTGAGAAAATTAAGCATTAAGCATTTCTGAATAAAATTACATTGTAGGAATTATGCAGAACAGTAAATCAATGATGACATGAATTTTCGACAGGATATACTAATTAATACCCCTCCTTCAAATCTAATCTCAAAACTAAGAATATTAATTTAGCATCGACTAAAGGATAGTAGCGTTAAGGTATATCAACTACATTTAAATTTATTTTAAAGCTTTGAAACATCCGAGGCTCAGGGGATAGAAATGATGGAAATGAGTCAATAGGGTCATAAAAATTTCCCTAGTGACACCGAGGAAGAATTTTGACAAACTCCTCAGTCGAAATATTTACCCACGAGGGATCGATCACATCATCTTCCGAATCTTAAGCTGATGTTCTACCCCTGAGCTTTGGCCATTCAGTGTGGGTATGAGGTGTTTGTGTATTTGAAATCACGTCAAATTTAAAAAAAAAATCCTAGTGAAGGTAAACAAACGAAAGAAAGAAAAAGGTCACCTACACTTCTTTTGCTGTAAGGAGTTCCCATTGAAATGTCTGTTCTGATATTGTTTGATATTAGGGAAAGAAAATCATGTCTTCTTTTTGCTTCAAAGAGTGTTCACTTCATCATCTTAATAAAGAAAAGGCAAATTCATTACTCAGTTTTAGAGCTCTAGGGTAAAAGTAACCAAAACTAATTGAACTACGACCAGATCAAAACAGGAGGCTGCAAAAGGGGCAGTTGCCCCGTACGCCAGCAGACTTATCTGTGTGTTTATTGATGTAGATGTAGATGAAAGGGGTGCTAATAGCAAAATTTGCCCTGGGCGTCCAATGTCTAGTTTCGTCACTGATTATGCTACCATATTTTCAGAGTGTGAAATCGGGACATTTTTCTGAAATGTTAAGAATACCTGATAATTATTAGCAATTTACTTTAAAGTGAAACTTAAGCTTCAAGAGCAACGCTTAAAATTTAAAGTGGGCTAGGACGGCAAATCATTGTCTTGTTGGAGTTCAGTTCCTGTTTCTGTACGACGTTTGTCTCTTAAGAACATTTGTCCTTGTCCATCACTTTTTACTTTATTATTATTACCAATACAGTTTATATACCAAACAACTATTTATATTATTATGTGGTATTAAACCAAACCTGGAACTTGTGATATTTATTTACTTCCATAATTCCATACGCAAATTAGTGTAATCTGAATGTTTTCGGGTTGTTAGAATTTGAGATGACTCCTGTCATGCTGTAACTTTGAGCTTCGCCTTATCTCAAGTAGATGCAGATATGTTGGAAGATTTGATTCTTGCAGATTCAGTAGTTCAAACGCTGTTGAAGATGAGATTTGGAGAATATGATTCTCAGCTAACAACGTTCGAACAAAATTATCAACAATGTTTGGAGATATGCAAAACAAATAGTCTTGAAATTCCATAGCCGGAAACAGATAGACAATAGGGATTCCTCGTGAAAACTATCTAGAACCTTCGCCTTTGAAATATCACAAATTCATTTTGGATGAATCTCTTCCTTCATTGGAGGCAGAAAACAAATTTTCTAAAGATAATATAAAAGAGATATTTTCCTGTCTACTATTGATAGGGCAATCACTGAGATAGAAAACTGCTTTGGATCATGTAGCAAAGTCATTAGATTAATTACCGTTCTACATCCAAAAAGTGAAAACTTTCTAAACTACAACGTTGTGGAGCCTATGGTCCAGCATTATGGAAGAAATTTGGAAATATTCAAATGTGAACTCAAAATCCTCCAAACACAATTAAGTTGTATGAAGACGAGAGAAAGCCAAGATTGATTTCTTGATGAATTTCATTTATCTTTTTTGTGTCTATAAAAACGCATTCCTAGAAACCTACAAGATAGGTATCATCTTTGTGACCATACCAGTTCCTAGTGCTAAATGTGAAAGATCATTCTCATGTTTAAAAAGATGAAATACATATACGCAACTCAATGACTGACGATAGGTTAAAAAAAAAAAAAAAACTTTACATTGCTTTACATTGAGAAGAAAATTGGTAAATCGTTGGATCTTGAAAATGTCGTTGGTAAGTTTGCTGCTGCCTACAAAAATAGAAAGATCCTCCTAAGTAGCGGCATGGAACTTTAAGATATTTTCTTTACGTGTAAGTGTATTTCTCTGCTTCCACTTAAATCAACCAGACACACATATTTTAAATGCCGTGATTAAATAACTACTTACTTATATTAGAAATCAATTGTATTAATGTGTCCTAGTTTTTTGAGGTAGTAAATTCTTACATTTTCACTGTAAAAGAGTAAAATCATGAACAATAAAGATGAAAACATTCACCTTGAACACACACACACACACATTCACACATTATACGGTGTATATAAATTTTTTCATTCATTGGAGATGTCCCCCTCAAACTTTTCTTGGGCTCTTCATTGCCCCTCCCTGAAACAAATTCTAGCTACGCTACTGATTAAACCTGTGTTGTTCTGCACCAGAAAAGGCGATAAGTAATTGTTAATTAGTGACACCAGTATTCTCAGAAAATCTGATAAAATTAGATTATGTGTAAGCAATAATGAAAGGAAGAGTTCAGATGAGGAGTAAAATCAAATCTTTACTCGACATCAGCCATTTCTCTGTTAAAGAAGTATAATTACGTTACGAAAGTGTACAAATGTTCATTGAGCTAAGAGTCTTCATCAGGGCGAAATTAAAAAACCGCTAATTTTACAGTAATTATGTGATATCTTCAAATAGATAAAAGATAATCGAAATGTGGAACAAGAGCGCCCTAAACAATATTATTTTACATGTGAAACCGTTATCACGACTCACTTATCTGCTTTCGATTTCGAGCCATTTTGAAAATCGGCATTTATTTTCGCGTTTCTAAACAGCTTAAAACGGAAAGCCACTAGGTGACTTGTGATAACGGTACCTCACGCAAAATAATATAGTCTAGGGCGCTCTTGTTCCATATTTTAATTATCTTTTATCTATTTGAAGATATCACATAATTACTGTAAAATTAGCGGTATTTTAATTTCGCCGGGATGAAGAGTCTTAACAAGTTTACAACGACTCACCAAAGGTAGTCATCAACCCTAGTCCAATTAATATAAGTATATCTCTAGTGGCAATACTCGTTTACACTTTAAAATATCTTCGAATGTTATATTCACTAAGATGATCACCTTTTTTAATGAAATTACAAGCCAATGATAAATATTAAGTAATTTATTCTTTGATTACCTTTTAACGTATGTTCACACAAACAACGACATAGCATCCAACAAAACAATAATATATATTCATTATGTTAGAACATTCTTCTTTTTTATTTTTAATTAACATTATAATAGGTATGGTGCTTGTGTAAAAGCACTTTCTGCCCGAGATATATGCAATTATGAATCGATACAAAGTATCTCGTTATAAGTTTTCGGAGTGTCGAGACCCGAAGGACCCCCGTGGGTGCGCATGTGCTCTGGTGGCCTGCTAATTCTTTGTAAAATTCACTTCTGAATACTCGATGTGCTACAATAACAGATTAAAGCCTCTCGTACTGGAAAACACAAAACTTTTCTCCTGCATTGTAGCCAGTTTGAAACTATACTGCTCTATGCTGCCATCTGGTGTGCCACAATGACTTTCAGATTCTTTTCATTTATCATGCATTACTACTGAATATGCTCAAGCTTGGAAAACTCAGTGTACTGGAATTCAATTAATTACTTATAGTAAGTATTTAGTTATTTTTTAACACCTCCCGATTATAGAATTCTAATTATCGCTGTCAATCTTTTTTTTTGGGGGGGGGGGTTCTTTTAAACTCTTTAGACACATAAAAAAGAGCTTTAAAACGTTCCATTCATTAAATGTTCAATAACTTAACACTTTAAAAAAATGGCCTAATACTTTAAGAGTTGTATCGATGGGAAATAACCGTTTTCTGATGGGTTGAAACGTGTGTGAAATTCAAACGTCGCGTCGTTTAATTTTTTTTCTTTCTTTGGAGTTTCTTAAATAATCTTATTATTCGTGACAAGAAAGATCACTTCTCGTGTATCGTATTGACGTATTGGAAACGAAAAAAAAAAAAGTATTTTTGCATTTAGCCGGAACTTATTGGTTCTAGCTTCTACTACGGTGCTTCAATGTTTTTTCAATACATTTTCTCTTTTCTTTTTCTTCTTTGGGATGGAAATTCATTTTCCCATCTGTGGCTTGCTTGTGTGAAATACCAATATTCTCTTAACGCCCAACCTTTCCTAGAGATCAATTTCTGGTATTGATTACAAAAAACTAGGAAAAAAGTCTTTTTAATACTTGCACCGTTAACTTGAAACAAGTTGAAACCAATTTACTCCTTCTACTGGTCTTTTTTCTCTTCTTCTTTTCTTCTTTCTTCCCATTCTAAGCTCTTCCATCTTCTTAAGGAAGCATAAGAAACTCAGAACATTATTTTTTTGTTCTGCTTTAAATTTTGAAACTTGTGGGAATTCTCATGCATTTTACGCAGGAAAGCGATATCAACTAGGAAGTGGATGAGACAAAAAAGTCTTTGGTATATGTATTACAGAGTATTGTGCTACGTAGTCAGAAATCGTGTAAATTTAGTGGCAAGACCGAGAAACAAAATTACAGAAAGATCCTGACGTAAAGAAAAATTGGATAGTCATGTTCAGTAATGAAACTGGTAATCCTTAACTAATTCAAAAACTCTGTGTGCGTTATTTAGATACAGTAAAACCCCTAAACAACGGACAACAATGAGACATGACGTAAATAGGAGACATCTAAGTAACTAACTCTATGGCCTACGAAACTGCGTTCACTAACTCTATGGCCTTCAATACTGCGTTCACAAAAACTCTCCATTGACTTGTATCCTGACAGCCGACTGGATGCAGTTTCTCTACTTTGTATTCATATTTCTGAAGATCTATCCTAATATTACCCTTCCATCTGCGTCTAGGTCTTCCTAACGGTCGTTTTCCGATTGGTCTTCCAGTTAAAAGTTTTAAAGCGTTCTTACCTTCTCTCATTCTGCCTACATGACCTGCCCATCTTAGCTTCCTAGACTTGGTGACCATAACAGTGTTTGGTAAACTGTATAAACAATGCATAAAGTTTTAAAAAATGATTTGTTATTAGGTTTTTCGCCATTCCTTATTCCCGTTACTCTTATTTATTTAGAGAGACGAATATTACAGGTAAAGATACCCATTTCCAGTATTCACAAAAACAGATAAACATAATAATAATAGAATAAACAGACAAGTTATCATTTTAATGACTGGTTAAGCATCGATTCTGGCACTTAAAAAATTTACTACTTTTAAAATTTAATGAAGGACATTCTGAATGTATCAATATTTTATTCAACCACATAAGATCTGTTGTAGAGGTCACACATGCTCCACATATTGGTTTTTAATGTTCTACAGCGTAAAAGCCAGCTTTTGGACAGCTTCTAACATTGTAAACTTTTAATTCCAGAAGTTCAAATTGTTGCGATACTTGAATTGTATTGTTTAAAATGGTTAAGGCAGAGTAATCGAACTTTTCTTCTGTTGTCAAGGGACACAATGTTCATTTTTTTTTATTTAAACACTGTTGTGTTTCAAAGTTAGGATATATAAAATGAAATGAAATATTTGAATTTTACGTCCCACGCTTATGCTGGCCAGGCTAAAGGAGTCGGTGATAATGAGAAATGAATGAACTAGTGGAATGAAGAAAGTGCAAGGAAACGGGAGAACCCCGAGGAAACCCACACACACGGTGTTTGTCCACCACAAAGTTCACTTGGTTCGAGCTGGAATCTAACCAGGGACCCCAAACAAGTTCGGATATATGCCTGTTTCCTTGAAAACTAAGTACTTTACGAATTTTGATTTTAGGCCCGAATATTCTTCTCAGAATTTTATTCCCAAATACTTTCCACCTGCATTCTTCTCTCAAATTAAGCAACAATATTTTGTAATCATACACATACAGCATGGAAGACATCTAAAGTACCCAAATCGTACATTTATCGCGTAAGTTTTACGTTTTTTGGTACATTTTACATTATATGTTTTTTTTTCTTTCTAAAAGGATTTCTTCCGTTTCCTCCTTTATATCTTGACCTTTTATAAAATATTTGTATAAGTTAGTACATTATTTTTTGTTGTTTGCTTAATTAGAGAAACTAATTTTTCAGACACTGCTAACAACGGAACCAAAGAATGTAGCTCGAGAAAATGTAACATGTTGCGTTTTTAGTTGTCATTTAACTGACTACCCAATCTTATGTTTAAAAAAAAAAGTTTGTTTTTTAAATGTTAGTATTCATCTGTCAATAGAATCTCGATTATGTCGTAATTTCGATCGATTATGATACATTACGATAGGAATAGAAGCTATCCTGAACTATTATTATTATTGTTAAGTATTCTACCTTAGATCCTGGGATTAATGAGTTTTTTTTTTTTTTTTTTTTTTTTTTTAAATATAGATTTGGTCCTGGAATTGTTTCTGCCACGTTTCTCGATCTTCAGCTTCCTTTTTACCTCTCAACATTTTCTTCTATTTGTCAAATCATCGATCCGATCTGTTCTTGTTCCTTTTCCTCTCTTTCCTTCCATCTTTTCTTCCATAACGGTATGAAGAAGACAATTTCTTCGCAAAATGTGTCCAATCAAATTTGCCTTCCTACGAAAAGCTAAAAGTTACATCTTCTCTGATATCCGTTTTAAAATATATTCGTTTTTTACTCTCTCTCTCTGTCCATTTTATCTTCTCCATCTTCCTCCAACACTACATTTTGAAGTTCTCTAAATATTTCTTCTCTAACTTCCGTAGTGCCCAAGACTGAACCATACAATCCAATACTCCAAAGATATATAGACCTTCACCAATTTCTTTCTTAGTTCAATATTAAGCGTGCTAATTAAGATTAATCTTTCCTTCTTTGGCTATGACAATTCAGGATTTAGAATTTAGATTTCTGGGCTTTTGATATTAATGATCATTTGGACCGTCACGATGAGGGATGACGTCCCTCGGCGAGCACACTATTCAGGGAAAGGGAAGGAAGCGGCCTGGGACCTATGAGGTACCACCCTGGTATTTGCCTGGTATCAATGAGGAAGATCTAGGAAAAACCTCATTCAGGATGGCTGGCCTGAAAAACCTTTTACACTTTTTCGACCGAGTTCCTCCACCGGGAATCGAACCTAGGACCGCTCGCACCGAAGGCAAAAGCGTTAGCGACTGCGATACGCGAGACTACTACGACAATTCATACAGCATACATACAGTGAAGTGATTGCTTATAAATGTAAATATACAATAAGCCATTATAAAAATACTGTAGTTAGTGTTCAATCACTAGGGGAATGAAGAGAAATTCTCGCTCTGTAAATAAACGAAAGTATCGCTGTTTTATGTGTTTATATTGGGTGTAAAATATACTGCGAGTGTAGTATTAATTTTCTTCTCAAGTGTTACAACATCCCCTTTAAAAGTCTCTTAATACTTCTAGTGACTGACAATACT
Source organism: Thermobia domestica (assembly GCF_964235325.1). Classification (NCBI taxonomy): domain Eukaryota; kingdom Metazoa; phylum Arthropoda; class Insecta; order Zygentoma; family Lepismatidae; genus Thermobia; species Thermobia domestica. The sequence goes on along the minus strand of NC_137455.1, from coordinate 42,611,756 downwards.
AAGGACAACTGGACATTAACTAGAGGTTGAACAGCCAAGCAGAGACAGAGGGAAGCAGGAGAGGATCCAGAGAGAGAGCAAGAGGCCTAAATTCATCGACTGTGTAGCTCAGTCACAGTGATGGAGAGGCCATTTTCTAGTACATGCTAGATTGAAAATGTGGTACAAGCCTTTCTTGCATTGCTCACAGTACGGAACATCAGCATCGGTTTTCCTGTCCTCTGGTGAATGTGCGACCGACCTAAGAGTAAAAGTAATGCAATAAGAACATACTATTTCGTTTTTAAATATTGAATATTTATTGTGGACAGAGAAAAGATTTTCAAAAGTTCAGCTTGCAAGTCTTCTATGTGATACTTTACCTGGTAATTGATTTATCACAAGGGCATTTTGTGAGGAACGGATTTTCTGTCTACTGCAGATGAAGTTACCCACCTCAGGGACAGTTCGTTATATTTTGATTTATAAACGTTCCTATATTTTCGTAAGGCTAAAGGAAAAAATGTATTCCTGATAACCTGATAGTTCATTGTTATATTGTAAAAGTTACAAAGTGATTGCAACAATTAGGAAAATTCCACAGATATTTTTACCGAGTAGCTCATTTCATCCTTTTTTACATGCTGGAAATGAAATAAAATTAAAATACATTTCACGGTTATGCAGGCTAGGCTAAAGGAGACCTGTGATGATAAGGAACGAATGAAATGGTGGAATGAAGAAAGTAATAGGAAACGGGAGAACCCTGAGAAAACCCACTCACACGGTGTTTGTCCACCACAAAGTTCTGTTGCCGTGAGCTGAGATCGAACCAACTACCCCATGCACCAGAAGTGAAAGCTCTACCACTGAGCCACCGCGGCCCCTTTGTTCATACTAGGTACTTGTACCAAGAGATAGGGATTGCACGTATGGAAAATATTAAAACTAATGATTACCGATTATTTTCAATGACAAATTTGTTTGTTATAAATAAACGATAAAAAATACTACAGGACTCATAGACTGCTTCCTCTTTATCAGTAGAATTACAATTATTGCTTTATAATTTAACTTAAATAGCAAATCACACACTATGCGTATAAAACAAATCATAATGCAATTTTATCAGATGATTTTCTGAAAAAAATATGGAATGATTATAAAATTAGGCATCTTGATTTCAAAGCTAGATTTATTCATACAATCATTACAACAAATTTTGATCGTTACATTCAATGTTCGTGCACCATGATCAACCCTCCTTAGTGCGTTCATCATCTACATAAACAAAACCGAATTATATCAAAGGAATAGATAATAGGTGTTTATTTACTTCCGGCGCACCACATTTTGGAAGATTTGCAGGTAAGATTCAGTACTTTGCATGAAAAGACATAAAGAAACAAATTTCTGGAAGCGATAAAATTACATACACAGTAATATACTGCATTTTATGTTTACAATTGTAGGATTACTAGTGTAAAATCATGACAAGTGCTTTACGAAGGATAAAATAAATAAGTGCATATGAAAGACGGCTTTATTAGAAACTATTTTCAACCGCTGGTGTATTTCTGCACAGTGTAAGAAAGAAGATTATGTTTACAAGTGGTGCGCTACTAGTATGAAACCATGACAACTGCTATTGAAACTTGTATATTGCCAAAACCCATTCGTTTTCACTATCCTCGCTTACGTGTATACCCACCTTCCCTGACGTGCTTGCTCACTTCGGACGCACACCCTCACTAACGCTTAGGCCCCCAGCTTCCCCCTGACCTCACTCGATAAGATAGATTCGTGCTTTTAGTGGTCACCTAGCACAGGTTGTTTTATTTTTTGCACTATAAGGTTTATGCATACATCTGGACACCATATTTATACGCAAATCGTAAAACAATTGAATTTTTTAAAATAATTGCTTATGGTACCTCCCTTGAATTTTATCTAGCCCTATGTCATGTGAGATATTTTCATATCGCCCAGCGAAAATCATTTAGGAAACAATAAGAAGGCAATTAGTGAAAGAATTCTAATCTTTGAACAACTATTTCGAGTGGTGCGCCAAAAGTAAATCTGCACGGCATAATAAGTTAAAATTATTTGAATGTAGAAACAGTAGAAGTTGTTTTAGTTATACTGTAGTATTTCATTGGCACTTACATTTATATACAGCAAGAAAACTAGTTCCAAATGGCGAAAACAAAAATTAGTTTCGTACACAAAAGTCATAAGCAGTATTCTCGCTAATTTGTTTTGTTGCTGTATGCAATTACTTAATCGTACTCTTATCACCAACGAATATAGAGTTTACACAAGACAAAGTGATTCTGCGTACTTAACTGCATAGAGCAACTTTCTTAGTGTGAAGTGAAAAATACTCCGAAGTATTTAGTAGAAGCAAGAAAATTATGAAATAAAATATAGAATAGACAATGTTACGTTTGCTTATATATATGCCATTACTTCTCAAACTTATTCATTTTGAAGATGAAATAACCCATTGGACCCTGTTATTCCAACCTTGTCATAACCCCCTTCTGGTGCTTGGGGTCCCGGGTTCAAACCCTGCTCCCACCAAGTAAACTTTGTGGTGGACAAACACCGTATGCGTGGGTTTTCTTGGGGTTCTTCCGTTTCCTCCCACTTTCTTCATTTCACCATTTCATTCATCACCGTCTCCTTTAGCCTTACCGGCATGTCTGTGGGACGTAAAACTCAAAAATTTTATTTTTTTTCAAAGTTTTGTACTGTCGACCTAGGCCTGGCATCTATTATCATTTTAGTGAATTTTCTGTAATTCGCGATGTCAACTTTACGGTGATCCAAGCAGTTAATAAGGTATAACAAGTATTTTGGCTTATTTTTTCCGTGTTCTTGTTTGTGTAGTAATTCTCTAAATACGAATATTATATATTAAGGAGAATAATACAGTTTCCTGAGGTGGGGTACTTCCAGCAGTTGCGTACATACAATATATATAAAGGAAGCGATTGGAACTGGAATTGGTCACTTCAGGACAAAGTACTTATTATAAATTCCGAGGGGGCGGGAGTTCCAGTAATTCCACGCATGCAACATATATATAGGCCTATATATATATATATATATATATATATATATATATATATATATATATATATATATATATATATATATATATATATATATATCAAGTTGTCTTGAGAAAACAAAGCGGCTGACATCAGAGTTCGTCACTTCCGGTCAACCACTTCGGGTACACGGTACCTAACACAATTTCTGAGGGTGAAGTATTAACAGCGATTGCACACATGCAACATACCTATCAATCAACTTGACTTGTTGAAATAAGTTGATCGGTACCGAAGTTGATCACTTCCGGTACACGGTATATAATACAACCTGTAGTGAGGTGTTTCCAGCGATTCCACACATCAACATATATATCAATCAAATGGCCTTGACGAAAGAAAGCGAACAGTACTGGAATTGGTCACTTTTGGTGATCACTTTCTGTACACAATACCTTACAGTTTCCGGTGGTAGGGTATTTCCAGCAACTGCAAACATGAATTGGTCATTCGGTCAGTATCGGAATTGGTCACTTCCGGTCAACCACATCCGATACACGGCCAAATAATGGTCAATATCACGAATACTATAAGGACTCTCTCGTGAACATATGAACTTTCTCTCTTCCTGCGTATTATTGATGAAATAAAGAGATTCTCACATGAAAAACCTAGTTATGAAAAATTAAAGTAACCATGTTCATCGACAAACGATTACTTGCGTTACTCCAAAGCAATCTGAATAGAATAAAGAATAGGATTGTTAAGTAAGGGGGAAAATTCCTGGACATTTAACGTCCGGTTATAAGGTCGTACCAGACATCGGGCCAGAAGGTCAGAAAATGAACTGTCGGGTAAAATACCGGACGGTTGGCAGCCCTTGGGAAACCAGAATATACTCGAGCAATGTCACCGAGAAAACTTCGAAAGTTAAGCCCGTCATCTAAGTTCTTATCTACAATTAGTAGGTAATCGGAGATGTAGCTGTCGACTATTCTCATATTCTTAAAAGTTTGTTGTTGAAAATGTTCTTTAACATATCATCATACGCTCTTACAAGTGTTTGTAAATACATTTTTAGAACCCATTATACCATTTCGAGTAATTAACGCTTTCATGCTTGTATTGTAATATCCTATATGTGTTCCACATTTGTAAACATGACCACGTGTTCTCTTACTACAACTACTACGAGCAAGTAGACGACAGGCATCGTCACATCGTTAACTCATATGACAAAACAGGAACACTAGTGAAGAGGGTATAAAACACGAAGCAAGACTTTTATCGTGGCAGCTTCGGCTAGTCAATCTCTTTCCTGGCTTGGCTGGAGCTGTGACAGATCAAAACTAACTCACAGCGTCTTATCTTGTCTCAGCTCCGAGGTCTCTTGCCCACTTAGCTTGCTAAAAGCTCTGTGGAGTCTCAACTTCTTTATTTGCTTGCCTGGAGCACTGGGCGTTCCTAATAGCATCCACTTAGCTTGTCTGGTGCTTTGTGATATCCTTCCCTTGGCTGTCTGGGCCTTGGGACACCTATTTTACCCAGACAAATTACATAGAGAACATTGCATTGATCTTCGGATCACAATTTGCATTGATCTTCGGAGTGATTTTGTGTGTTATATTTGTATATAACAAAGATTCTTATAAGAAAAGACTGTGGAAGAAAATTCTAATTCCCGTGTGCTAAATACTTACTTCAACTTGGCAACGTAATTTTACAGTAGGCTATTATTTCTGAAACAAATGCTGGCTTATTATCGAATACACTCTAGCTTTCTTTGTGTATATTGTTGTTTTTGGTACTATATACTTTAGAATTAAAAGGTCCAAAATTGCCATTTTCTGGTTGTTAACTCTTATGAAGAAAGCCGGCCTTTATTTTATTTCAAACTCTCATTTGAACATCAAAAAGACAAATCTTTTGCTTTTGAGTTTTAGAAAGTCTACCTCAGTTCCTATGTTTGTCTTTCATACTCCCTCGTATATATGGCTCGTCGATTTCAACTATTTCTCAGGAAGGCATGGTGACTCAGTGGTAGAGTGCTTACCTTTGGTTCGTTGGGTCCCTCGTACGATACCCGGTTAAGTAAGTTTTATGTTGGACAACATAATGCTCGTAGGTTTCTCGGGGTATTCCCGTTTTCCCCCACTGGTTTATTCCACCAGTTCTTCCATCATCATTCACTTGCTTTAATCTTCGTCTCTCTTAGCATAACGGGCAAAATTGTGGGACGTTAAACTCGAAGATTTCATTTTATTTTCCAACCATTTCTTTTGATATGTGAGAGAGGGGCCTATTAGGGCGCCTGGCGTCGTGAAGAAGCCTGTGCCCAGTATTGAAATAGGCGACTCTAGCATTTAACATGTGAGACGCCTGGGCGTCGTTAAATAAGTGTCGGTGTCTTCATCATTTAATATGTGATAGGCGAGCTGAGGCTAGTTGGACGGCCCAAGACTCCAACATTTGATATGTGATAAATTTGTCAGGGCGCCTGGTGTCGTGAACGATCTTGCGCCCTTTGTTAAAATATGAGACTTGGGGGGAAATAAAGTGAAAGAACTCACTTTATGAGAGGCTGCAACTTAACATAAGGTGGGAGTTTACTTAGAACTACTGTGGTTCGGAATCTTCCACCAGCCTACCAATTCAGGGAATTGGTCATCACCTCTATCACAGTCTCTAACGTCCCATAATTCCTCGAGCTAAGGTCCAGGAATTGCTACTGGGGGTACGTTGCATATAAATTCGCACTCCTATTCCTTACTAATGTTGCTATGACCTTGCTTTCCTCTATTGATTCTAAGTTTCAATGTCTCTCCAAGATATTTCTCCACTGCATTAAGGTATGTTTCTCTATCACACAATTATTCGCATTAGAAGATGTTACTGATTTAGATTTGTATGGAATTACTTCGGACATCAATTTCTGATATTAAAAATTTATTATAAATTTCTACAGTTCTTTACATAAATTCACAACGCTGAATAAATAGATTAAACATTATCAATTAATAAGGTTTAATCGAAATCTTGTTAAATAAATTTTTCATTATTAAAAAAACAGCGTTATATCTTCTACATATAATACTATATAATACAATTGAGAATTAAGTTCAAGAACGCTTTGTCTCTTTACGAACTAAGTCAGATTGCTAAGAATTAAATGATAATGATATGACAAACGAAATCGCAACTAGTATAAATTTATGAGAGGAAAATTTTAAAGTTCCGAATAACAATGGTGTAGTAGTGGTGTATTCATCTTGTTTAAATTTTCAGAAGTCCAAATTGAAGTTACTTTGAATGAATGCAACTAAACCGAGACTTAGCCTCGCCCTGTTGGTGGCTGTGACTCGATCCATTGCCGACAACTGCTCCAGATTCTAACTCCGTATGCTTACGGCTTGTCGCTGCATGCGAAAATTCATCGGAGCTTGTCAATTTTACTTGGCGGAAAGCAAAGCTAGGCATCGACCGAGGGTGTCGACAGAACGTCTCCCCTGTCTGCTACCGCTTAGTAAGAAAACTTATATCTTTCTTACCAGGAACGATACTTTCTGCGTGCTGGACTGTATACAAATCATTACCAAACTGAACCTTGGGTGCGGTGCTTGATTTGTCTCGTCATCTCGGTTTTCCGGTATGTGGGTGTTGTTTTGCTACCTACACACGTCCTATTTCCGCAATGTGGGTGTAATTTTACTACCCACACATATTCTTTTTCCGTTAGGGGGAGTACCGTAAGATAATGAAATATGGTGCAATCTCTCTGTTTTTTACGTGAATTCAGAATCAATCGGAAACATCCACGACCTTTGATTTGTTTACAATATTGGTTGTTTTCTTGCACTATGAAATTTTGTATAGTAGTTTAAACACATTATCAACTTATTCATGATTATTCAATTAGTTAACTTTACATTAACTAATTATTAAACGATCCAAGGATAATTCCTCATGATTGAGAATTCCATTATTACAGGGATTCCTGGCATCTTCTATCTTTTATTATTCTGTCTTTTTCTTCACTTTCATTAGAGGGAAAAAGGATATATATATATATGCAAGTCCAGATGTCTACTCCAGACACTGTGCTAGACTATAACAGGGTCACTGTTGCGTCTTCTAAGTTGTTTCCACTTCTATCTCGGCTAAATGAGAAATGTCCATCTGTGGTTGGGGTCCACCTCTTGGTGTCAGTAGTATCAATTATCAAAGTTTTCGCTGGCTCGTTGTTCTCCATCTGATAAATAAAAACCAACAAGCTAAGCACCAGGTGGCTATATCCACTGGACATCCACTATTACTGCTTACATTCGGTACACACAAGTATGTTCCTTTCAGAATCAATATTCCGGCGGGCACACTTAGTATTCCGGGGGGGGTGCTGCTGATACTATTCTATTTATTATTATGTTATAGACGTATTATTTTGGTCTCCTCCGGAAGGGGGCACTCTCAGAGCTCCGGGGGACAGTGCCTCCCCAAAACAGATCTGGAAGAAACACTGGTGTTCACAATTTTCCAAGTCCTCTCTCTCTCACTGATCATCAGCAACGGTAGGTCTCCTCTTCTTTGTATGTCGGATAAAACATCAGAGTTTTGCATTCATATATTGACAATTTAGAGAATTGTGCTTGGATAACAATTTACGGATATGGATTTTCATTCCCCTTTTACGATGTACACTTTTATCACATAACACTTTACTGCCATCTATAGGACCATAAGTTCATAACTTTTAAAGATGCATGCAGTTCTGACTTCTGGCCAAATTCAAAACTGAAAGTCCTATGTATTTAATAATATTTGAATTAAGATATTTCACACCACTACTTTCAGAAACTGCAATAAATATATAATGTTCGTCTTCAAACATCATGTTTTTGGGAGGATTGAGGTTTCGATTACATTTTTTTTTTTTTTTTTACAATGATATTGTAAGGTTCCGCATGTCTTCACATCATGCTGTAACCATGTATGTACTACACGTGTTGGCAATAAACAAATACAACTCAGACGACAGTACCGAAGAAGAGTCGCCCACAATCGCCACCGAAGGTAGCCAACAATTTAGAATAAAAGAGCAGCACGCCTCAAGAAGTACCGGTATCAATCCAGGTTCATCAAACCACCAAAATCCTAAGGCGCGTGGCCATTGTGCTCACCTTACCCTCTCGCGACACTTTGTCAATTGAGAGATGCCTTTCTAAAAGCCCTACGACGCTTGGTCATTGGGTTCCTTCCCCTCTCACGACGCTCAGTCACCGTTGAGCGCCTTATTTGAAATTACATTTGTTCATCTTTCATACATAGTTTTTTGCGAAAGTTATTTCCAAGACGTGGAAGTGACTAATTTATTATAAGCACCATCTATGAGGGTCCTCAGATAATAAAGAAAACAAACTCCGGAATAAAATTGTAATAGAGTTAGTTTTTCTTTGAAACATAGTCGTAACTTGGAATTTTCTATTTATATATATATAAAATATTCTGAGACGTTATTCTTTTTTCTCATATTAAACAAAGGAATGATTTATTATAATCATATCATAAGACTAGAAAGGGTAAACAGCGAATAGATTAAATCTGAAGTAAATACGAGGATTAATGCGTTAATGCTAGTACTTGAAAATGAACAAAAACGGAATTTGCCAAGCAATAAGACAGACCTGTATAACTGCACAAAATTAAATGTAATTCCGTAATCTTCGCATTCTCTCTTCAAATATTTCCCTTTTTTCTTAGCTTGTGAATTCAGAAACATAAAATAGCTATCAATGGATATAAACAGAACCAAAGAAAAGCACATATTTCCAGGGCCGTGGCGTGGAAACTCAGCGCCCTGGGCGAGAGTATACGACGGCGCCCCCATACATATATTCCAAGAAATTTTTCCTCTCTTTTTCCTCCCCCCCCCCGAATTTTTCGCCCCCTTACTTCGGCGCCCGGGGCGCCGCTCACCCCCACGGCACGGCCCTGCATATTTCTAAATATTACTGTCCGTAATATTTTACGCTAAATGCACGTATTTAAAAATTATAAATTTTAATTCGATTTGCTAAACATATAAGTAATTGTATGGTTGGATGTTTCAAGTAGAACTAATCAACTTAGATCCAAGGAGTCAAAGGTGCCCATAGGCGAGTTTTAGGGCACCAAAGAGATTATTTTGCAGGCATAATATTTTATTGACATTGGTACAGTCAAACTAAAGAGTGCTAATTTACAAGAAGAAAAACGATACACTGAAAGATGATAAATTTGTATGCATGGTTTTTCAAAATGGTTTTCCTTTTGGCGCTATGACTAGCCTAAAAATTTGTCGGAAAATGCAAAAACAGACATAACTTGAGGACAAAATGTCGAATTGAAGTCGGTTGAAAGGAAATGTCCATTATTTTTCTCCGTAGATTCCATTAATGCATAATTCGATGTAGTGCACCGGCGTGACACCACGCTGATAATGCTAGACAATGTGCATCTTGAACGACCCGTCAGAAGTTGCAAGAATTTGGCTCAAAGGTGTTAGTTAACTAAAATCTTCAAAGATACACACTTAAATTCTTCTGTTACATCTATCTACCTCAATTATACTTCACAAGTACGCCTATCTTGTTACACATCAATCTCAAACTCTATTTATCTCTTTATAAACTAAAAGTCATAATCACTACAATTATAATCTGACGTTTTATAATCTGACATCTATCATATTCTAACTTCCATCAAAATCTAACTATTTTCACATGCTATCTTACTTGACTACCACAATGGTCTGTGTTTTAAACACTTTGTGCCCTTCCCATATCCTTGGGGAGGCGGTAACTCAGTAGTAGAACGGGGCCGGTGCTTGGGGGGCTGGTTCGATCCCAGCTCGCGCCGTGTGGTGGACAAACACCGTGCCCGTGGATTTTCTCGGGGTTCTCCCGTATCCTCTCACTTTCTTCATTCCACCATTTCACTCATCTCTCATCATCACCATCTCCTTTAGCCTATCCGGCGTAATCGTGGGACGTAAAACTTAAAGATTTCATTTTATTTTCATTTCCTTCCCATATCCTACAAGAGGTTATAAGGGATCTTGCGTATACCAATTACCTCGCACCGTCATAGTAGCACTTGCTTCATTCTCTGCAGAATTCTTCGAATTGATTTAAGTTAGTTTGATACGAAGCCGGTAAAAATTATGGGTCACAATTTTTGACCAAAATCACAGACGGTTCTACAGTGAAGGTATTAGGTGTTGCCTGAAGAATGGCAGAAGGTCATCGAATAACATAATGTATGTATAGTTTCATAATGTTACTATACAATGACGATAAAGGGCTTCTGAATTTTGACCTTCAAATACTCGATACTTTTCAGACAATCTGATATTACCAAATCCTGACCTCTACTATCTTTGTTACTGTGTTAATTAATTAATTAATTGGTATTTAACGCCCATTTTTAGCACTGTTTTGATACTGATCAGCTTGAAGAAAAATCTTACTCCAGGGGATTTGCATCAACACGATCACATTTATTTTGTGTAAGGTTGTTTTCTGTTTCATACTAGGATTTGTTTACTATCAGATACGACTGAGTTTGCGGCGAATAATCAGAAGTTACATCCTTTGCAATATATAAATGTATTATTCTCAGAAGTTATTTTATTTTCTTTTATGTCACAATAGCTTATGAAAAACGAATTAAAACTATGAAAATATGCAGCTATAATGATCGCTAATAATAACAAAGCCATAACAGCCAACATGGAATGACCCTATGTTGAAAGTTGAATATTGTAAACTAATGACAAGCATGCGAAAACCACAGGGGAAAAAGGATGTGTGTCAAGAAATGGTTCTAAAATGAGTTAACAGCTGAATAATGTAGCCTGAAAGGTGTAGCTTGCAAGGACTAAATCCCACAGTAAGAAGAAGGTTAGTCACTAAGAAATTTAATGCTAAAGAGTTTGCCTACAGAGGAAGAAGTACGTAAGTCAGTGGAAAATAGGGCAATTGTGTAATATGAAAAACTCCCTTGTCTCCTATTGCCCCTGTAGTCTTCCGAACAAATCGTAAATAATAAAATTTGATGAAGAAAATTATTTAACTCATGTAATGATTGTCTCTTTATTAGATGGCTTAGTATGTCTTACATAAAAGATTATCAACTAGCAAATAGCTTTGCGCAATACGAATTAAGTGGTCGGCGTAGGTGGTCGCCAGTTTTTCTACCACCGCGGCTCTCGCTCGAATCCTCGGTGGTTCGAAATTTTTAAAGTGCTTCAGTTTCAATTTCAATCTATACTGTGTGTGATATGCAAGATCTTCTGTGGAGAAAGGAAGAAATGTTCGAATGATGGAAACAATGGGGAATTCTAGTAAGTCCATTAATGGAGATAACTATTTATAATCCTTTTCCTTGAGTTTTTCCAGATTTGAAATTTTATTTTAATTTCAACCGTTTTCGAATTCATCAATGTTTCTTTTTTTTCTTTCTTCACACATGCAGAATGTACTAAAGTAATTCATTACTCACACAAAGAATTTTAATATCATTGATATATGGCAGTAATTCAGCAACACGCTCCAATTAATAGAGATTAATCTTAGAATGGAGAAATTTCTTCTTGCATCCAACCCACAGCGAAAGTATCTTTGAGTACTCCACAAACGTAACAACTGTTATCTCCTAGTTGAAATGCTAGGTATAAATTGAATTGCATCTGTCTAGGTGTTTGTGATCGCAGCAAAAGTTTTGGACCCGGCCTAATTGAGTTATAGCAGTCAGGGGGATATATATATACTTTTGCTGCTAACGGTACAGCCTGTCACTTAGACAATAGTCAAATTTACGCTTGTCACACATGACAAACCGATGTTATGATCCTTATTGCACATTTTGTTAGTTACAAAAATCCTCGAGGTTGGTGAGTACTTGGAGTAGGAGAATTATGACTGATAAATTCGTGAAGAAAGAAGAGTTCGGCATCAGATAATGCGCAAGAGCAGTTTGCCCTGAATGACACGTTTTTTATTTATTTATTTATTTGACAATTACCAGATACAGCTCAGAGGCCATTATACACTGGATATGTAACAACAACAACACCAATGGAAAGGATTTGGGAAGGTATAGGCCAGGGCCTGTTTAGTATCTACCATCCCGATATTTGCCTGGTAGGATTGAGGAAAACCCTGGAAAACCTCATTCAGGATGGTCGGTAGCGGGAATCGAACCCACGATCTCCCGAATGCGAAACCAACGCTCTATTCATACGAAAAGGGAGTGCGGAGTTACGTTTAGGATATAATATTACGTGCTTAGATGATAATGGCACAAATCTTATAAAAAATTGTAAACTCCTGACGAACTTGCAAGTTTTTTTTATGTAAAGACTTCCAGAGCACTTTGTGTAAGTAGAATTTACGTAAATTTCACACGTGCAGCGTACCTGAAGTATGGTAGTTGTACAGCGTTGTCAAATTAGTGCGTAGTTCCTATCTCACGCACTAGACTGCTCTCAAAATAGACTTTTAATAGTACTTCTTAAAACAAATATATGTACTCATACAGTTCACAAAAATTACTTACAATGCACTATATCAGAAATCTCTTACGTGAGTATGAATATTTGTATCTCGATGTACCTCGGAGACTGTCTACGTATTTAGACAATAGTTGTCAGGTAACACTGGTCTCTGTTTATCAAATATTTTAATTTATAAAATAGCTTGGGGCCACAAAATATCTTACGCCTTCAAACAACCATCACTCTACATTCACTATACGTCCTGGTTTAGTGAGCGGGTGCAGGTTAGCGTTTAGCAGTAGGGAGATCCAGGGTTTGAGTCTGGTACCCAACTATAATTAGTGAGGTTTCTCTAGTGTTTCCGTAATTTCGTCAAGCAAATGCTGAAATGAGATGTTTAAATAAACCTTGGGTGTGTTCGTTTCATTCCCTCTATTAACAGTATTGATATTCGTTGATTGTTAAAAATTCCAATAAAATTAGCAAATTACATTTGAAATGATGTTAAGAAAAATACATTGATTAAGTAATATAGATGTGATAAAGAGAATGAAAAAAAAAAAATAACGTACGTAATGGAGCTTCACCGAACACCTGACGCAGCGAGAAACGCAATATATAGCTACGGTTACAGACCAGTATCGCTTACCAACCTTGGCATGATCTGTTGTATTGGAAATTCATCCATTATTAACGAAGGTCCTTTGTCTTTTGCTCCTCTATGTAAGTAGCAGATCGTTACTACAGAGGAAGCCAACGCAATTTAGGAGCCCGATATCTTCTTAACACTAAGAGCTTGGTGTGTGTGTGAGGAAACACGAGTGAATCTAAAAGATAATATGTAATTGAAGCTACTAAAATATTTGTATTTTCCACTTAACTAAATTAGATAAAATTAGAGTCAAGGAAATTCTGTTTCCAGAATATAGTTTTTCATCTTTTAAAAATGATGTTTTAGGATGCTTACAAAAATCAAATGAAACACAACATTTTATTCGAAATCATTAGTTTAAGGGCCTGCCAAAAGGCAGAATATGTACTTAATAATAATAATAATAATAATAATAATAATAATAATAATAATAATAATAATAATAATAATAATAAATGTATCCTTCCATAATAGCATAATTTTCTCAAAGTGATTTTATAGAAACACAGTTGGAACGAAGTACTATGTTCAAAATCAATTTCAAACTATTCAGCCGTTGTTTCGTGAAAAGGCGACAGAGAAAGTCGAATATTTTTCGGAAACTTCTCCTGCCTCCTTTTCGAATCGGAATTTTCTAAAATGTTTGAACAATTAATTTTAGTGATAAACTCATATATCGATTATCATCTCTCTCTCATTTAAAAGGTTTTTGAGATACACTACTTTATACCAAAAATTTGAACCTTCCTTTCATCCCTTAGAACATATATTGTGCTGAAACTGGCATAATAAAAACTCGGTTGGAGGCCAAGTATTCACTACGTTTAATAAAAATTAATTTCAAACCATACAGCCATTTTCCCGTAATGATGTAAGAGATATTGAAAATATTACAAAAATTGCCAATCTTCCCTCTGTAGAGCAGTGACGATGCTAGAGAGGTGCAAGGAGGCGGGTTCCCCCATTCAATAATATCGTCAGTCCACCGATTGCCCGACATTGTCCGTACCCCGATTATATCATTGGAGGCACATCTTCTTGTTTGGAGCCTACTAAAAATTATTTTCATGATATAAGTATTATATATATATTATAACGACATCTTGTATTTCGACATATTTTATTTTCAGTGTAATTTCAAATATCCTTTCTTATATTTCTAAGCAATGTATGATTTTTAAATATGCACTAACCAGTTTGAAGAAGAAGAAAATACGAAAAAGGAAAGAGAATCAAAAATTGATTCTAATATGATTTTTGTGATGAGTTTTTAACTTTACGTTGTCATAGCAACGTTTTGTAAATAAACAATATAATTCAGGAACCATCATAAATGGGATGTACGCATAATCATGAAGGTGTGTATTTATTTCAATAAGTGTGTGCCACAATAAAAGCCAGGAAAGCTAAACGCAACATAAACTGTTTTAAGTGATTTTATTAATATAATTAGCTATAATTATGACTGAGGGCCTGTGTTTAACAAGTTACGTTAATATATATATATATATATAAAAGCATTTCTTTTAGATTTCGCTTCTTGTGTAGCGACTTGCGAATCCAATTTTTAATTTGCGTGGCAGTTTTGTAAGTGAAGAAAACTATTATAAATATTTTACTGTTTTACGTGGACATGAAGTGACGAGTATAAACAATTTTTGTAGATTGCCTAATATAGTAGCTGTTTTAAAATGTACTCATGTGTAAAGATTTCTTTTGCTGAATTCGTAATATCGTCAACAAACGAAAGGTTGGCATTACGTAGTCCACAAACTGAACCTTCATTTTTATGAAGAAAAAAAAAAACACAATTAGTTAATTCACACTAAAGTTAAGTGTTAATTTCCTAACTCATATTGTAGCCAAATGCTACCCAATCTACTTCGTTCTTCCATTTTTTTTTAAGGTTATAAACCAAATATTACTCTTCTTTCGTCATTTCAATAAAAGACAAGACGAAATTGTTTTTACCAAGTGTTATAAAAAAAAGCTCTATCATCCGCGTGTCAGGATATGGTAAATCGGAGATACAGGTGATAAACTTGACCATTGTGATACTCCCGTATAGGGGAATATCGGATGCGATATAGGGTAGATCGTTGTACCTTGAGCCACTTTTCAAAATAATTGAAATGACGCCGTTCCTAATATCATATATGCAAGTTTTTCGAGGTCAATTAAATCTCCAATCTTTCTTGAATCTATTTAGCTTAGAAGTAATCGCAAATGACACCTTACAAAATTTTCATAGCAAAATATAAATTACTCTGCATAATGGATCATGGTACAATATGCTCATGTACCTTGGGACAGCCGTCCTGTACCTTGGGCTACACTAAAAAGAAGGTTCAATGAAAAGAAAATAATGCATTTAACACAAGAAGTTTTTATTATATTTTTAAAACAAAGTTTTCTTTGAACATAATTTACCTTTGTTTGATGTACCAAAGTCACAAACATTCATTATAACCTTGCTGTTGAGAAACGACGTAGGTACAAATCAAAAGTCACAAACATAAGCTTCCCACGACCTGTATTTAACGAACTTATATTTAACACATTAATTTATTTATTATATTTTCCAAACGAAGTTTTTTCTTCGAACATTAAACAAAACAAAGTTTACCTTAGTTTGATGTACAAAAGTCACAAACATAAGTTTTCCACTCATGACCTGCTACCCCAGCACATAAATAGTGAGTCCACCGTCCACAGTTAATGCACCTACACCACTTTTCTCCACTACAATCAGCCTCTTTCGAACTGCAACAATATAGGCATTTTTCCTCTGCACTATCTTCATCATCTGTAGGCACAAGAGAAAATGTAGGTTCATCTTCACTCTCAGATGATGTTGATGATGACGATGATGATGATTGTGTCTCCATTGCTTTTCTTCTCTTCATCGTTCCTTCCACGCTATGGTGTGTCTTATAACTAGAGCCCTTCTTGCTAAGTTTGTCAGACTTTGTTTTGAAAATATCCCCTAAATTTCTGGCCACTTTGATAGAGTTTTGATTTTTTTTTCATATTTTGCTCTTTTCTTCACACGATTCTTCTCTTTTTGCTTCTTTATAGCCTGTTTCTCGGGCGTGTCGGTCGCTATCATAGTTTTTCTTCTCTTCCTTGTAACATTGGCTTTTCTTTCTGGAGCCTTTGGAAACGGCTGGATTTCTTCTGGAATGACAGTTTTTCTAAGTTCTTTTGTCTTGTTGGCCTCAGGTGTGCCCGATTCAATATTGTACTCTTGTGCATTTGATGTCCCAGCAGTTGATTCATCCAAATGTTTCGAACTGAAAGCTTTGTGCACAATTTTCTCATTCTCATTCTCCAGACCAACTGTAACCTCTTCTGATGGCTGCGTTTCTGTGACTTGATCTGTAACGTACGAACTCTGGAAATCGTCGTCGCTGAAAACACCTGTGTCTAGTGGATATATCTCTGACTTACGAAAACCGGATAATATTTTGATTGGTGTAAATGCCCTAGGAAATGCTATTCCCAGCGCCTCTGCAACTGTATATATATATCGAATGTTTTCCCTTTATTGTTATACATCCACTCCTCAACAGCCTGATTATAAAATGTCTTCAGTGGCCCATAAACAGAAATATCTAAAGGTTGTAACTTATGAGAAGTACGTGGTGGGAATGTTACCATCACTACACCAGCAGCTGAAGCCTTATCTAAACATTCTGGAGAAAGATGAGTTTCATGATTGTCTAAAATTAACAAAATCCTCTTTTCCTTTGAACAGTTGACGAAGGTAAGAAAATGATCAAAAAACTTCAGAAAGGTTTCTTCATTGGACCATCCTGATACACTGGCGGCTCCAATACTTCCTGGGGGACTGCCAAATAACATTCTGTCCTTAAAGTGTACCCGGGAGAAAATTAACATAGGTGGAATTGAATTTCCAACTGCGTTGACGGCCGTGATCATAGTGACCAGGTTACCTCTTTCTCCTGATGTTGCACAACCGACCTGCTTGACACCTTTCGGGGCAACTATTTTGGATTGTCCCTGGACAGTGCTGAGCCCAGTTTCATCCAAGTTCCAGATCTTCTCGGGAGGAATGGGACCAAATCTATTGTGAACGTCTTTGATGTTGGTAAAAAAGCATTGAACATTATGGCGATTAAAGCTGGTAGCCCAGCTTAGGCTAGTTGCTTCGGGTTTCCTTATCGAAAGTTGTGTGGAATGTCTTTTAAGGAACGTACGCATCCATTCTTCTTCGGCTATTTAATTTTCTTCCCATGTTGCTGGATACTTTTTCTCATTCGCTTTAGCGAATTTATATGCAAGTACTCTAACACGTTTCTTAGTTAGCCCGTATTGCATTTTCGCAATAGTTTGAATATAATTTACAAGACTTTCTTCTTTGGCTTCTGTAAAAACTTTCTTCACTGCATAATTCACTTTATATTTGAATTATTTCTCTTTACTGTTTTTAAATTTATGTAAATGTCGGGTAAGAGTAGAGCGGCTTACATTAAACACTTTCGATGCTTCTCTATAGGATATCTTCTTATTTGGATCATTGGAATGGATACTTCAAGCGCATTTCGCAAGGCAGTTGGATCCACAGGATCTCTCTTCTTTCCAGATTTGCTACGGGGCATCTTTGTTGCAACAAGTCTTCCTGAAATTAAAAAAAGAAAGTATCTTGTAACCTCTTGTACCATGAACCACTATCAATTTGGTCCATAGTGCACGACGTAGCTTTGGCCCAAGGTACATGAGCATCTACATTTCAACAAAGATGGCTACCTAAATGCTACAATACAGCTAAGACTCAGAACTTCACCAATATTTTACTTACCAATGGACGAGGCATTCGTTGACAATATTCAAATTAATCCTAGTCTATTAATTCACAGTCGACACTCATTCAACTTAACACTGAAAATTTTACTTTGACCGTAGACAATTGTTTTTCTCTCCTCACATAAACAACACTTTCTGAAACACATCCAGACTCGCACTGGTGGACAATTGCACATTGAAGAAGACTGTACTATGGTGTTGGACACCAGAAAGCAGCACCTTCCGAGATATTGAAAATGGCTCAAGGTACACTATGCTCTTGGTACAACGATCTTCCCTATATCCATTGAAGTTAACATAGGCAACATGGGTTACTATAAAGGAAATATAACTTTAAGGTAAGTTAGAGGAACACAGAGGTTAAACAATTTATACAACAACCCGTAATGTAAAATGTGGTCAAATTCTTTCTTAAGATCCATAAATATGAGGTAAGGTGAACGCTACATAGCGACACGAATCCAATTGGCACATCCCATTGTCCATGAGCTGTTAGACCAAGTTCCTGCTGTACCACGCTATGCCTACCCACCACTGGATCATCTGTTAGCAATATACAAATGCACCGAAGCCATAGATCAGTATAATCCTGACCGCCGTATCTACCACCGAAATCCACATATATATTGCTTATAACCTCCGCCCATGTACCCAAGAAATATTTTAACACAATAGCCACCTCATACACATCCTCGTCAACTTGATTTGCTATTAGTTCCTTACTTCAATCCACATTATTCTATAGCCTGAAATCATTCTCCATGTCATCTAATTCAAAAAATTGAAAATATCTCTGGCCACAGAGAAGGTGTTGCCTTCTACGGCCCGCCCATCCATTGGATGGGAATGAAACTCTTGTTTAAAAAAAAATGAGGTAAGGTGGAGATTTTGCTTACTACCAGCCACATTGCTCCGATGAAATTCTTCCTTACATTTGGCCATCACATGCACAGTGACATCTATTGTATCTAACAGGGCTCCCACTGTCTCTCATCAATGCCTAGTGTCGCCCCTAGGCGAGAAGCTAATCTGCATCTGTCTATCTAACACTTACCCCTGTGATGTGATGTGAAAGTGCACTTCATTCTCATCCCTTAAATTCTACCCTTCCTCATGATTATGATCAAAAGATCATAATGACCAAATGATGTAATATACTTAATAAAGCCGATGGTAAATGTAAATATGTATAAACCCCTAAGCTCCCAGCAACAAATGTTTACAACCCATTCATGTTCAGCTCACAACTCTTCCCCTACAGAGGGCGTAACCCTCTTCGGGTAGTTGCTCACCGATGGTGGGCCGGTAAAAAAAAAGAAGGTGGTAATACGTTGTTATAATGATTTGTTATAATAATGGTAAGGCAGAGTAATTTATCATTGACACTGTAATATGGACCAAATCCTGTCTGATAAGGTAAAATATGATGATTATTGACATTTCGATGGAGACGGTGCGCCAGTAATTTCTCAAATAACTTTGTCAAAGTAGATATCAATTCTATAGGGCGATATGATACAAGGGAATGAGGTGGTTTGTTTGGTTTTAAGAATATTGTAAGGATCCGTACACCTACACATACTATAAGCCAAACATTTTCGCTATAAACACGTGTTTTTACAACTTATAAACAAACAGTGGCAGATAATGGAACATTATCAGGAAGAGACGAAATGGACACGAACAACCACGAAGTAAAACGACTATCCTTCCACAAGTTCTCCTTCCAGAAGGATATCTATAAAAGAGGATGATGGAGCCAAGAAAATATGAGTACCAGTGCAGATCGCTCACCTTCCAAAACATAAGCTACGGAGACCTCCATTAATACTTACTCCCAGGGCTGCTATGAGCTACAGTGTATAATCGATCCCGTCTGATGGCGCTGTGGGCTGACAAATATCCTTTATATATTCCCGAAGCCACATCTTATACCCTGGGACTTCGCACTTATTCTACACTGGAAACTTACTTACAAGAGCTTTGTAAAAGTTTTATAAGACTTTTTAATAATAAAAGACTGAAGTGTTAAAATTCCCATGTACATTATTTATATTCTATGTACAGAAAATTACAATATACAAACTTTAGAATTCTCCAGTCCTGTGAATAATAGCCAGTTCTTAAAATAAACGTTTAAATCGTTGTCAAGAAGAGAAGAAACTGTAGTGAGAACTCTTTAAGGATTTTATAAGATATAGTACCGGTACACAGGCCGGTAGCCAGCCCAAAAATGTAGGGGGTCCCGGCTGAAGTTAGGGGGGGCCGATCCAACCATATTATAATACATAACCATATTATAGTTCATTTGCAAGCCTACCTTGAAAATTTTAATGGGGAAGCAAAAATTTAGGGGGCCCGGCCCGCTCTAGACCCCCTGGATACGGGCCTGGTACAGAAGCCAGGTGCAGTATCACGTTTAAATTTAAGAGCATCTCGTATTTCATCAAAGGTAATCTCGTAATTTAAGTGATTTCAGGTATCTAACTCATGAGATATTGAGGGCTGGAGCAATTGGTTGATTGCTTGTTGAGATATGCAGACTTAAGAGGTGTGTGAGAAAAGGCAACGTAAGCTCTACTTGTAAGTGAGTTGTAAAAGCACCAGGTTTCGCCTAATCAGTGTGCAAAGGCTGACCGTGCTGGACAAGAGGGTAAAAAGTACTAATTTTCTGTCCAGCTAATAGGTAAAATTGTTTTCAGTACCAGGTGGGGAGTGTTTAGATGTTCAACTTGTTGCAAGTTTCACTCCAAGTAAGTCTTTTATGGGCATCAATATAATTGTGATCTGTGCGTTGCCAATGACGTGCTTGGCCCAAATGAGGAGCTCCAAAGCAAAAAGCGCTGAGTCTATAATAAAAAAAAAAACATGTTTCAGGAGAGCAGAGAAAGTAATAGCTCCAAAACTGTCACGGACTTAAGTAAACTGTTAATGTTATATGTTAATTAAAGTATTACAAGTTGAGATGGCATGATTACAAAAATCAGTTTTTCAGTAATAGCCGAGTTACTGCTAAAAACATTTTGGACAAAGCACATTTTGGTGAGAACACACTGAAAATGATATATCTCATATTACATAAATGAAATACAAAAATATATTTGAGCAAATTTTATTTGCTATGGTACACACAACAGTGTATTAGGCATGTAGAAGTATAATTATCTCTCTCTCTCTCTCTCTCTCTCTCTCTCTCTCTCTCTGTACGCGAATATTAAATGGTTACACGTCATAAAACCAACATACATACTACAAATTGAAAACAATGAATTTTTGCTATAAGAATATGCATACACATTAATATACATACACATATGCTCTGCAGTAATATGCTCTCAATTTCGTGTTGTGTTTTTCATACGATATCCACTTCCTCTTCCAAGCAGTCGCATTCGGACACACTTTCGCTTTCAGTACAATGCGAAGGCTGTGCATCTAGTGCGCAATACAGAACTACAACACAAGTTTACGTCTCCAGTGGTCTCCGAATCGTTTTTACAGAAGATTTGCGACGTCAACTTTTGCTTTTGCAGCTTTGCATCGGTGATTCGACTTTCGAAGGATAATGTTGGAGCATCTGGTATCCTGGAAAACTTCATTCCTCGTTTCAGTAGTGACATACTGTTCAGAAGGGTCGTCCCAAACCCGGCACATCCTTGGTGCAAAGTTTTCTGAAGGAACACACTTTTCATGTCACTTATACCTGGAATTTTTTGAAGGGAATTGTCTTACACTTTCACATCCCTCGAATTTCAGTCGACCCCTAGAACTCTGACAGTCCCAATTTCGCTATACATTGCAGTGTAACCATCAGGGTTCAAAATTTCGGAATGTTTTCGAAAATACTTTTCTAACACTCTCCAGATTTCGTCGGCCGGGAGATAGGAATGCCCTTGTACTGGAAAGTGCATAGTAGATAATATTGTTGAAAGAATTTTTCGCAGCAACCATATGATTAAGAAATGTACAGTTCGATGCATAGAAAATGTTCCGAAAAGTTTAAGTCCAACTTAGGAACAAATTCTTGCCCCGTGTGTTTATGCAGTCAGAAATACACTTCTCATCGACTGATTACTTCTGGTATTCACTCCAACGCACGCCTCCTCCACCTCTCCTCGTCTAAAGCGATGTGTGACAAAATACATTCTTTACATTCAGACGGAAAAAAACAGAAGTCAGCTTACAAGGTTTATAGCTTTAAAACCGTCTCTTTCATTCATTTGTTCCGAATTGAAGCTCCAACTTTGAGAGCCTGAATTAAAAAAAATAAAACGTCACGAAATGTTCCCACTGCTTCATAAACACCTTTATATAAAAACCGTCTCTTTCATTCATTTGTTCCGAATTGAAGCTCCGACTTTGAGAGTCTGAATTAAAAAAAATAAAACGTCACGAAATGTTCCCACTGCTTCATAAACACCTTTATATAAATTCCTTTCCTTCTTCAAACACTGCAAGCTAGGCAGATGCTCCTTGTGAAATCTACGGAAGTTGTTAATCACTGCGGTAGATTTTGTGCTTCCCAAAGTCTGTAAAGCGGGCGCAGAGCTCTAAAAAAGCTACCGACAGAAATGAGGGTTATTCATTTCTTTTCAGTGAGTGCAAGCAAATGTTCCATAGGCGTCATTTGGGCAGGACAGAAGGGTGTAATTGTCCAATCCCTTGAGCTTGATAAATCCATACTGTTTGATCACATGTATAGTAATACACTAATAAAAAAAGTTCGATCCCAGCTGGTGCCAAGTAAAATTTGTGGTGGACAAACATCCTCTGCGTGAGTTCTACCGTTTTCTCCCACTTTCTTAATGCCACCATATGGTCATGGCTCATCATCATCGTCTTCTTTAGTCTACCCGGCATAATCGTAGAACTTAAAACTTTAAGATTTCATTTCATTTTTTTACTAATAGAAAAGTTAAACTATTATGTCGGCGAAGAATCTCCGTCTTCCCGCCCTGCAGGCAAAATCCAAAATGACGTTGCTTTTGACAACAAACCTATATAGTTCCGATAGCATATTGGTAGAGCGCTTACATTTGGTTTCAAGAGTCGAAGGTTTGACCCCAAGCCATAAGAGTTTATCGATGACATTGACAGAGAAATTCAAATATGGGAACAGAGAGGGATGATTTGCATATACAAGTTTAGAATCTGAGAAAAAAATGATCGGACAGTATCCGTATTATGATGAAAAGTGTGAGTTTGTGAAACATAAGAAAGAAAGGATCAGAACTGCGGGGATCACATTTGGCAGTAGTAGAATTAAGATGGAGAATTCTTTTTAGAGCATCAGATGATTACACCACCAACCTTTTAGTTACCGAACCATGGTTTTTCCATTCAGTCACGTAGAACTCTATGTAGTCTGTCACATACGTTTCCTTTAGCTACTTGAATGAGATATTCCAAACGATGATTTCGTGGATGCGCCGTTCAGATGGGACGCAGACTTCTTGTACCTTAGATACAGGGTATATAATGAACTTCAACTTGTTCAGGAACACTTTCCAATGCAGTAAAAGTTTATTGCTTTTGTGTTAATTAAGTTATATTTGATAGAACTATATGACAAAGTAGTGCCAAATACTTTGCGTCATTGTCTGTTACATGAATATTTAGTGTAAGGGATTTCTACTTGGATGGTCTTAGATTCGAATACCGACCGTTCTTATAGTTTTTTCTTCTAGTTGTGCTCATACTGTGCACTACAGAAATTCAATTTTGAAGTAAATGTAGTCTCAGCTAGTTTAAGGCGAAATTATTTTCAAATATGATATTTATTATTACATGCTTTTTTAAACTTTCGACATTTCAACTTTGATATTAAATCCTACAAAATTAATGTAATTCATTTTCCTACGCCATATCATGCTGAATGTTTCCAGAGTGACGGCAGTCGGGCGGTAATAAAAATTCCGTTGTTACTGTAATATATGCATATATATATATATATATATATATATATATATATATATATATATATATATATATATATATATATATATATATATATATATATATATATATATAAGTTTGACTCAAAAAACGTACAGTGGACCGTACAATGCAACATAGACCCCTGGAGGAAGCTAAAACGAATTTTGTATAAGCAGGGCTAGATTTAGGGAGGGGATTACGGGGGCTCTAGTCCCGGGTTTCCAGGTGGATGAGGATCTGATCAAAATCTCAACTCACTCTAAAAAGAATCATACAAGATACAATCATTATCATGCGATAAAATACGAGTATACCAAAAATATGATACATGTTCACTTAACTTTCTTACTGTAGTTTGATAGAAATGTATTAGGCGACTTCAGCAGGGATCACATGTTTTGTCTAGTCCTTGCCTCCAGAGGTAAGTTAATGCGGCCTTAAGTATAAGTATAAATTACCATCTGAACAGTTTACTCTGGAGTCTAAGACACTAAAATCATTCCTAGGAGGGGAAGGGGTTACATGTAAAAAAAAAAGTAATAGAATACGAAAAATATTGGTATCGAATTTATAGTTTTCTGGTGCAAAGAAATGAATAGTGGCATTTCAGATGAGCGCTCCTCACTTAGTTTTAGCCTTACATAAATGGAAAATGGTTTCAAACTATATTTTTTTCTTTCAAGTATGATTGTTTAAAAAAAGTTGTCCTTCAATTTTATTTTGTAAATATTTTCTACTATTTAGTTATAATTATATATTTCTATTCATATTTTATTCTATGTTCTACATTTCTTATATACATCGTATGTCATATATATTTGAAGAGAAGCTTATGACGACTGACAGCAGAGACATACACAGGATGTAGACCCTGGAGGTCCAAAACCCCCAGCCCCCCGATATCACTACATATTTTTAAATTTTGCCTATTTTTAGAGATGGTGATAGATATTTTAGTACAGTATGTCCTCATATTGAATTTGAACCCCTCAAAAAGCTTTCGATTCCTGAAATAAATTTCTATTTATACCCCTGCAAAGCAGTGACGATTTTAGGGAGGGATCAGGGGGTGATGCTTTAATGGGGCAACGGCAATTCCCCAGAAATCATATCTCTGATAGGTCCGGATGTGAACCAGTGTTTGTGCATTACCACTTTTTACTCTCAGTGTATTGAATCTCATGCCAAACGAGCTGTTCGGAAATGTTCATTGGTTCTCCCCTCTGACTCCCATGCCAATGGGTCCGACCTGGACATATACTACATCTAGAATGGCACTAGCTATGTCAGTAATCCCGAAACCCATGCATTCGACACAAAAATAGGATGCTTTCGACTCTTTTGACTCCCACTCTGACCTACATGCCAACCAAGGCTTAACTAGTACTTAAGCATCATCACATCAACAGTGTCACTATTCATCTTTGTGACCCCGAAAACTATAAATTCGACAATAATATCGTTCGTGTTTGACTACTTTTACATATCACCTTCCTCTCTTCTTAGGGATGGTTTCAGTGTCTAGTCCCTATAACTATGGAGGAATTTCAACCAACTTAAGTATACCTAAAAATTACCATTTGAAAAACTACTGTGCGTGTGGTCTTTTTCGGAGAGGACTTTGTTGTCTACTTTTTCAATATCCATGTGGTGGCCTTTTTTCGCTTTTCATGCTGAAGACTACCAAAGATCTCAACGTCATCTGCACCATTGTGCTATGAATATAGGTTCTAGTGGCGTTAGTTCACTGAATGCTCGCTTAGGTGTTGCTTTCGTCACAGGAAAAGTGAGATACAGTTATAAAAGAGTAGAGATCTAAACGAATACGGAACACTACTAGCAATGGCAGTTACCTAAGAATGAAGCTTTAGCTAATTCACTTAAGTTGAAATTTCACGCAAACTTTTCCTTCATTACTGTCCGATAAAGTTGTTGCAGCAAAGAGGTGATAAAAGTTTTGAGTACACTTCACAATCTATAACTCCTTCACAACTTCCTTTTCATCGAAGGCTAAAGTACGGTAGTTTTCATTTTAGACATTGAGGAAAAAGTGTGAAATTATATAAAAACCTGCAAAGAGGAATTATGAAACTTAAATGGGCCCTCTTTTGCCCTGGGCCTCCCGCATCGCGCTCCAGTTAGTCTCGCCACCGTACAGGGTGCAAAATGCAGTTTCCCGTTTTAGGAACATTTTCTAAGACAATAAGAGTTCTTTACTGTTGTGTGAATTGAGTTGTATTTAGTAGAACTATCTTATAAAGAAGACAATATAATCAAATAAAAATCACCTTTTTCGAAGCTTTAATCGAAAATGAAACAAATTGTCTTAAATATGTTAAGTTTTTGAAGAGGAAAAGAGGGGAAAAAGTTATTGCACATACCCATAATGGTGTCATTTGGATGAGAATTTATAACTTACAAATAGCAATGTTTGCGGCATGCCTTGTTAGATGATGGGTTACTGAACGGGATTCCTCCGCTGGTGGTCCTATGTTCGAATCTCGTCCATTTTTGTTAGTTTTTTCTTTTAGCTACACTTAATTTATGCATTCCAGATCTTCAAACAAATGTAATAGCATCTAAGGAATTGAATGTAGCTGACATTATGTTTAAACTTGAATATTGTAAACTAATGACAAGCATGTGAAGACCACAGGGGACAAAGGAGGTTTGTCAAGAAATGGTTCTAAAATGAGTTAACAGCAGAATAATGTAGCCTGAAAGGTGCAGTTTGCAAGGACTAAATTCCACAGTAAGAAAAAGGTTAGTCACTAAAAAATTTAATGCTATAGAGTTTGCCTACAGAGGAAGAAGTACGTAAGTCAGCGGAAAATAGGGCAATTGTGTAATATGAAAAACTTCCTTGCCTCCTTTTACCCCTGTAGTCTTCATGTATTTGAAAATAATGTCAACTACATTTAAGGTTGATCACTAGGTGTCCTCAGTGCTATGCTAAACGCTGCTTGAATAGTGCGGCGTTGACAGGTAGTGTCGTGTGCTTACTGGTGCCAGATATTAAAATAAGTAATCATGGAATTCTGCTTGGATACCTACTGGAAAAATTAGTTTCCGATAATTACCGTAATTTCCAGCTAAGTTCCGCTTCTCGGACTGTAATGCTAGAATCCAGGAATTAAATTTACAAAGTTGGAAAAGAATGCATGATTGCGCTCTGCGTGTTTCTTCCGAAAATCTATTACGGTATCTCCAATGTAAATTAATATTTAAATAAAATGTGAAACATAACACGAAAAACGGTCAAACAATATATATGTATTTCGTAATAAGATCGTTACTTTAAAGTACTTTACATATTAAAATCAACATTTCATAAAATTGAGCAGTACTAGTAAGATCCAACAGCAAGTGCCACCTTGTCTGCTCATTGTAAAACGAATCAAATGTTTTATTTGTTACCTTTTTCGATATCAGAAGACACAACCAAATGAATCAGTGTCTTGAATTGTAATTGAAACATAACTTTATCTTATAGTACAATATTTATAACATATAACGTTACATTGCGCAGTAGTTAAGGGAATGAGCTAAAATATCTACTGACTTCCGGGTGGTGATCCACAGATCTGAATCCATAATTTAAGTGTAGCTAAAAGAAAAACGTAACAAGAATTGACGAAATTCGAACCTGGGATCACCAGGGTAGGAATACTGTTCACAAACACCTCATCTGACAAGCCACGACGTAAACATTTGTAAGTTACAAATTCGCATAAATATGTAAGTTACATATGTTACACTAACAATGGAATTTTTTATTACCGCCCGATAGTCGTCGTTGTGCAAACATTCAGCATATGACGTAGGGAAATGAATTACATAAAGGTTGTAGGATTTAATATCAAAGTCGAAACATCGCTAGTTAAAGAAAAGCATGTAAAATTAAAAATCATATTTGAAAATAATTTCGCCTTAAACTACCTCCGACTACATTTACTGCAAACTTGAACTTCTGGAGTGCACAGTATGAGCGTAGCTAAAAGAAAAAATCAATAAGAACTGTCAGTATTCGAATCTAAGACCATCCAAGAAGGAATCCTTTGCACTAAATATTCATGTAACAGACAATGACGCAAAGTATTTGGCACTACTTTATCATATAGTTCCATCAAATATAATTTAATTAACACAAAAGGAATAAACTTTTACTAACTTGGAAAGTGTTCCTGAACAAGGGGAAGTTCATTATATACCCTGTATCTAAGCTACAAGAAATCTGCGTCTCATCTGAAGTCTGCGCATCCACCGGTTTATCGTTTGGAATATCCCATTATAGTAGCTAAAGGAAAAGTATGTGACAAACTACATAGAGTTCTCCGTGACTGAATGGAAAAAGCCATAGTTCGGTAACTAAAACGTTCGTGGTTCGAAACCCGTCTCGGAAGCTGAAGGTCTTTTTAAATTTTTAATTCATCAGATATTAAGATTTTTCTCTCTCTTTGCAATCATCTGATGTTCTAAAACAATTCTCCATCTTAGTTCGACAACTGCCGAATGTGATCCTCGCAGTTCGGATCCTTTCTTTCTTATGTTTCAAAAAACTCACAATTTTCATTGTAATACGGATGCTGTCCGATCATTTTTTCTCAGATTCTAAACTTGTATATGCAAATCATTCCTCTCTGTCTCCATATTTGAATCTCTCTCTCCTTCCCTCTCTCTCTCTCTCTCTCTCTCTCTCTCTCTCAACGTCATCCATGAACTCATGTGGCTTGGGGTCAAACCTTCGACTCTTGAAACCAAATGTAAGCGCTCTGGCGATGTGCTATCATAACTACATAGGTTTGTTGTTAAAAGCTCATTTTGAATTTTTCACAGGGAAGCGGGGGTTGGGGCGGAGATTCTCCGCCGACGTAATAGTTTAACATTTCTATTAGTAAAAAATGAAATGAAATCTTTAAGTTTACATCCCACAGGTATGCTGGGTAGACGGCGATGATGAGCCATGAGCATATGGTGGCATTTAGAAAGTGGGAGGAAACAGTAGAGCTCTCGCACATGGTGTTTGTTCACCACAAATTTTACTTGGCACGATCTGGCATCGAACTTTTTTTTATTAGTGTATTACCATACATGTCATCAAACAATATGGATTTATCAAGCTCACGGGATTGGGGAATTACACCCTTCTGTCCTGTCCAAATGACGCCTCTGGAACATTTGCTTGCACTTACTGAAAAGAAATGAATAACACTCATTTCTGTCGGTAGCTTTTTAGAGCTCTGCGCTCTCATTACAGACTTTGGGAAGCACAAACCTACTGCCGTAATTAACAATTTTCATGAATTTCACAGAGAGCATCTTCCTAGCTTGCAGTCTTTGAAGAATGGAAAGAATGCAAATAAAGGCGTTTATTAAGCTATGGGAACATTTTGTGATTTTTTAAAAATTAAAGCTCTCAAAGGGCATTTCAGAGCAAACGAATGAAACAGACGATTTTAGAGCTATGCACCTTGTAAACTGATTCCTGTTTTTTTCAGTCTGAATGAAAAGAGTTTATTACGTCATTCATCGCTTTAGACAATAGTTGGTGAGGGAGGGGTGAGTTGGATTGAATACCAGAAGGAAATAGTCGATGAGAAGTGTATTTCTGAATGCATAAGCACACGGCGCAAGAGTTTGTTCCTATGTTGGACTTAAACTTTTCGTAACATTTTCTATGCATCGAACTGTACATGGAAACAACGCCGACGTTATTCGTATCCTGCTATCGCCGTACAGACGACAAGTAATGTCAACAATTTTCCTAATAACACTAAACTCATTCATACGATAACACGCGAAAGAACTTGTGAGCTGATGTAACTACACTTTCCTGCGTTGTCAAATAGCACGTTCTGTTCCGGACAGCACAGTGGACATAGGAATTTATGCATCAAATGCTGTATTTCACAGCCGTTTTACGCAGTAACAGTTTGGCTTTTGAACGAAATGGGTAGCACAGATCGCTTCAGCGTTGGCGATATATAGAAAATCCACATCAAAAAGCACATCGTCCGCTAATGGACTTGGCACGTTTTAATTTGGAGCTCCTCAAATATTTTGGGTTTCGTGTCTTCTCGTATTCACGAAAATACTATAAGTATTTTCGCATATACCAAGATAATCTTTGATATTGTTTGTTTGATATGTTTTACCATGATAGGTAGGGATATTCTTTGCAGCTCTGTCGTTGAAAGAGGTTGTAATGCTATGAACGGCATTGTTAAGATCAGTTTCCGACTTTAGTGGCTCCAACTGATCCACTGAGATATCGATGTCAGTCCGATACTGTCCCCAGTTAGCCTTATAACACAAGCAAATATTTCTCATTTATACTGGTCAGTGATCACTGTAAATACAACCAAGGATATGGACCTTGTAACAACCAGTGAAGCTTATCACTCACATTTTCGATTAATAATATAAATACCAATATCAACTAATGTACTATGAGTACTTGAAATAATTATTCTTTAGATAATGCTGGTGTGTTTCAAGTTAAGAACTTTCCACATTTGTTCACTAGCCTATTGTGATAATATTTGTTGATTAAACAATATGATTTTCTTAAAGTTTTATGATACTTGTTTGCCGGAATCCAAAGTTTAAATTGTTTGCGTCATCTAAGATTCCGCAATAAAACTATCTAGCAGGAGCCATTTATAATGTAGGGTTAATGACATTACGTAGTAAACAAATCTGGAGTATCGTTTTAAAAATGAAAGAGAAAAAATTGTAACTATTCTAAATATAAATCCTAGTATGGTTCTAATCCGGGATGTACAGTACTTAAACCTGAACCCATAAAGTGAAGGGGATGTATATATTTCCTGAAAGCTTGGGTCAAGTTAAGATCAAAACCGGTTAACAAAATTGAGGTCTTATGCATTCCACTTGGGAGCAGCAATGTGCTCATTTTTATTAAAATATTTTTGGGTGTTCATAAAGTCCGTTGAAACCCCAAAAACTCTGAAACGGTGAGACAGATGTGAAAACAGAAAAACATGTCTTTCATCATTTCAAAAGTACAACCTATTAAAGTAAAATAAATTATCCCAGGGCCTTTCGCAGGGTCCCAGACAGGGTCCAACTCAGTTTTTTTTAAATGGAAAGGAAAGTCAACTTGCATATCGTATGAAAGTTGGTGTTAAATGAAATAAGATAAATTAAGTCTCGACTCTCTACGATAAGCCTGTGCAAAATAGCGGTGGGTCAAAATATCAACACAATCTTCATTGCAAAGTCTATGGTCGCTCGTATGAATCTGAAACGGTGCGATAGGTGTAAAACCAAAAACACGGAATTGTCACTAATTGAAAAGTATAATGATTCAAAGTAAAGAAAATGATCCAGGGTCCCTTGCAAGGTCCCAAACGGGGTCCAACTTAAAATTTTTAAATGAAAAGGGGGTCAAGTTGCATATCGTATGAAAGCTGATGTTAAATGAAAGAAAATGAAACAAGTCTCGATTCTTGATAAGCCTGTACAAAATGGCGGTGGGTCAAAATGTCAACACAATCTTCATTGCAAAGTCTATGGTCGCTCGTATGAATCTGAAACGGTGCGATAGGTGTAAAACCAAAAACACGGATATGTCACTAATTGAAAAGTATAATGATTCAAAGTAAAGAAAATGTTCCAGGGTCCCTTGCAAGGTCCCAAACGGGGTCCAACTTAAAATTTTTAAATGAAAAGGGGGTCAAGTTGCATATCGTATGAAAGCTGATGTTAAATGAAAGAAAATGAAACAAGTCTCGATTCTTGATAAGCCTGTACAAAATGGCGGTGGGTCAAAATGTCAACACAAGCATTATTGAAAAATTTATGTCCACTCCTATTAATCCGAAACGGTGAGACAGGTATAAAAGTAACTAGAATGTGTCAAAGTAAAAAAGAATGCCCCAGGGACACCCGTAGAATCCCAGACGGGTCCAACTCAAGAGTTTCAAATGCCAAGGAACTGAACTTGAATAGTTACTTTGTTAACATGTCGACAATATTGTCATTGTACGAACATTTACTGATTAGTAATCTCCAGATAGGTTTAGATCCTCTCGCAACGACAATGCTTAGATTATGAAAGAGAAAAGAGCCCGGCTGGATGTTATTTATATAAAAATTGGAAACACAAAACTTATTGAAAATGTTGTGACTGTGCTAATTGAAAATGTCTGAGAAATTGGGAAGAAATCGCGCAGACTTTCCCCTGCTAAACATAGGAAGTTCCATTTTCTGCCGCAACTAACACCCTAACTGTTGAGGTCACTGGGACCAACTTTCTAGAAAGGTGATCGCAACGCCCACAACAGGTACCTTATAGGTTTGCGCCAGAAACTTGAACTTTTCACGTCCAGTTAGAGAACACTGAGTGAGACACAGTCTTTATTTTCACTTGTTAAGTAAATACGTAAAGAGTATTTGATCAAATAATGTCCACAATGGATGGCGTGTTTGCTGCCTTGTGCAGCTTGAATGAATCTAATAAGGACGTGGTACCCTCCGAGGAAGATAACTCTATCGCTCCCTGGGTACTAACTTTCATGAAAATGATGGTGATCACCTCGTGTCTTGAATATGTCACGATGACAGTTGAGGACCACGTGACACTTGAACATCCATTAGAAGCAATGGATAGTTCAAGTCAAGGAACGAAGTGACCTCTTGACGATGAAAAATACAGTCCTTCCTCATCTCAAGAATCGACCATCTGAAGAAGCTGGAGCTATCACAAAATGAGAAAAATGATCCGTCGCTGAAGCAGGCAAGAAGCAGAAGCTCCAAAATACATGACCAAAGTTGATGTTAGTACCAGTGATATAAATCGAATTAGATGGTTTTTCGGAGCGGAATACCAGACGAGAGAGGCTTATTCAGCTGCGCGAAGCTATCAAGATCTGGTGTAAGGAACAACATAGTCCACCAAGATGTTATCAAGTGACTGAGGGTGACATTGAGTTGGAGGCCTTGCACAAGCTCGTAAGTTGGAAATAAATGATTTCAAAGCTTCTCGATCTCAGATCCGCACACTCCTGGCCGAAATGCACTAAGGAACACGAAAAGTCACAAAAGATGTGACAATGACAGCTAATACCAGAGCTGAGAAGCGTTTCAAAGAATTCAATACATTTGTCCGCAAATCAATGGCAGCAATTACAACCATGACCAGATTGTGAACCTCGACCAGGGTGGCTTCAACTACGAACTTCTGACTCGTCGAACCTTAACGGAACGTGTCGTGAAAGACGTTGTGGTACAAGTGAGATTTGAATCCAAGACGACTCACTCATACATAGTCCAGGAAGCTATATCAGCGTCAGGGAAACTTGTCGGGCCCACAGTCATCGTATTCAGTGAACCGTCTGGTGGCTTCGACCCAAGAGTCCAGTTGAAGCTTCCTGTGATCCCTGGTGTCATTTTGAAAGCCAACAAATCTGGCATGATGTCCAAAGAATACTTGCCGTTTCTTGTCGCTGATATTGAAATACCATTTCGGCTGCTTAAGATGATACTTCTATCATGCGGGACGATAACATATCTTAGCATTTTACGGATTTATACCAGCGAACCGTCACTCTTGGATGTACTTCTTTTGGACAGCCAATCGACGTGGGGTACATCCTTTACAGAAAGATGGTTAAGAAAGCACATAAACACGTGAGGAATGAAGGACTTGATGACACCCTCGATATGACCGCTTTTCAAATGCTCATCTCGTCGGAGGCACCCGGAGCCAGTTACAGTCTGAAATATTCCGTGAGATGATAAAGTATGCAAATGGGAAATGTGGATACATAGATTTGCCAGATGGATTCATTTACTAGTCAGTCAAAGACTTGTCCTTTAGCTTCGCTAAAAATGATCCTGCGTTATCATTGTACTCGAAATCCGGTGACCAGCATTGCATAAAGAAGAGTTTTATCCAGTGTAATTGGTGCTTAAAAACTTTGTGTTTCTACCACTTCTTCTTGAACAACGACATGGAACACCCATTGCATAAAACTCTAAGGCCTCACTATCAAGCAATCGAATGAGTGGAGATCCTTGGTGCATTACATGGCTTTCACATTACCAAAATCAAAGGACACAAAACCTATCATTCTTCATTGCAAAAGTACAACGTATCAAAGTAAAAGAAGTGCCCCATGAATCTCCGTAGAGTTTAAAGTGCTTCATATTTCTAGGCCTGGCCATGCACATTTTCATAAAACCTGTGTGTTGCCATTTTGATACCCCACCATCTTGCAAATGGTTTCGCTGAAGGTCGATACTTTCATCTCTTGTTTAACAACGCTTTTAAAAAGATATGCCAGACAAACCTCCTTCCTGCTTATACATTTTTAAATGGACCTCATCTGGATCTCTGAAAAACACAATCCTTCAGTGTATTCTACTTATGAAATAATGGAACATGCGTTATCCCTTTTTCACATCTCTCTCACCGTTTCAGATTTATAGGGGTGGCGATAGACGTTTCGATTAGTATATTTTGATCTGCTGCCATTTTGCAATGCTTATCGACAGCCGATAATTTTTCAATGTCTAACGCTGTATCATTTAGCACGAGCTTTCACATTATGTGCTTATTTTCAACCTTTGGCATTTGAAACTTTTGAGTTGGACCCCGTCTGGGACTCTGCGGGTGACCCTGCTACGTTCTTTTTTACTTTGGCACATTCTACTTATTTTTACACTTGTCTCGCCCATTCAGATTAATAAGAGTGGACATAAACTTTTCAATAACACTTGTGTTGACATTTTGACCCACCGAAATTTTGCACTGGCTTATCTAGAGTCGAGACTTGTTTCATTTTCTTTCACTTAACATCAGCTTTCATACGATATGCAACTTGATCCCCCTTTTCATTAAAAAAAAATTAAGTTGGACCCCGTCTGGGACCCTGCAAAGGACCCTGGAACATTTTCTTTACTTTGAATCATTATACGTTTCAATTAATGACATATCCGTGTTTTTGTTTTTACACCTATCGCACGGTTTCAGATTCATACGAGCGACCATAGACTTTGCAATGAAGATTGTGTTTATATTTTGACTCACCGCTATTTTGCACAGGCTTATCGTAGACTCGAGACTTGATTTATCTTATTTCATTTAGCAGCAACTTTCATACGATATGCAAGTTGACTCCCCTTTCCATTTAAAAAAATTGAGTTGGACCCTGTCTGGGACCCTGCAGGAGACCCTGGGACAATTTAATTTACTTTGATAGGTTGCACTTTTGAAATGATGGAAGACATGTTTTTTTTCTGTTTTCATATCCCTTACCGTTTCAGTTTTCGGAGTTGCAACGGACTTTGTGGACACCCAAAAAGATTTTAATAAAAATGAGTACAGTGCTGCCAACAAGTGGAATGAATGAGACCTCCCCAATTTTGTTAATTGGTATTGATCTTAACTTGACCCAAATTTTCAGCAAATATATACATCACACCTACTTTATGGGTTCAGGTTCAAGTACATTCCTAGTAAGTATGATTGTGAAACGCAGCATTTGTTCAGTAATACCATTACTGTCACCAAAAATACGGTTCCTATGTAACTTACTGTAACCTAGTGAGACTCGAAAGAACAACTGAAAAATATACTTGTTCAATAATTTAAATCAAATTCTATAATCTACAGTTCTGATGTAATACAACATGTAATTTATTCTAAAAGGTCTAGTGTAAGTATTAGTAAATAACGTTGAGATTAGATTAAATGTCTTTCTCATTTAGGTTTTTTCTATACTTATAACCTCCACTTTGCGCGTTGCTTGAACCTTTGCTGTAAGCCCTGAAATGACGAAAACTAGCATCAGTAAAGGAAAGATACATTGTGTCCACATACAACCTCCCTGATTACAAATATTAATTACATGGAAACTATAAGCGCCAGAGAATAATGGTTTGCAGCAGCTTAAAGAGCAACTCAAACAGTTTGTCGTTGTTGTTGTTGTTGTTGTTGATTGTTAGTTGTTGTTATTTGTTGCAGATGTTCAGTAACAAACTTTATATGAATTTTGTTATTTTTTCAAGTATTCATGAACAAAGATGACAACAGCACATGAGAGAGCGCAGTGCATGGTGTGGTTGGCTGAGACTAAATCACCAATTACTGTGCAAAGGAACTTCAGACAAAAGTACTAACGAACCCACCAGACGTCAAGAGTACTAAAATATGGTTCGAGAATTTTTTAGCCACGGGGAGTGTCAACCAACACAGCCTGGCTTGGGCAAAGCACGAACGTCTGAGGAAAGTATATGAGGTCAGGGAGGCCTTCACTAGAAATCCAACGAAGTCAGTTCGCAGAGCGTCACGCGGGCTGAACATCTCAGGTTCAACGGTCCATAAGGTGCTCCATGAAAGATTGCGTTTTTATGCATATAAGACGCAAATCGTTCAGGCGCTACAGCCCGATGACCTACCAAAACGAACCAGGTTTGCAATGGAGATTCTGGAACGGATGGAGGATGATCCCGGTCATTTGGGGATTGTGGTATTCAGTGATCAGGCAATCTTACACACATCAGGCAAGGTGAATCGTCACAAGTGCGCATTTCGGGTTCCGAAGCCCATGCGTTGTTCGTGATTGTCAGAGATAGCGAGAAAGTGAATGTATGGTGTGCTTTGGGACGCGACAGAACTATCGGATCATTTTTTTTTCTTCATATGCGAGTTCGGTATCCACTAGAATATGTTCAATACATAATTTGAATTTGTTTTTCCCCTGCCACCATCAAATGATAGGGATGTCTTCTTATTGCTATAAGTAGGACAAAATATCTCAGTTTGCAGTATAGAATTAGGAAATAATAACAAACCAGATTATTTTCTAGGTCATTCTAATATGAGCAAATACATATGTGTTGTCATTTTTGTCTCTCAGAAACTTTCTAATCTTGCCTTTAAGTTCGCACTCAAAATGTACCCAATTTTGCAGTTCTCTTTCCTTATTTCACGACAGGGGTGCCTAAGTTCGTAATATTGCCTTTTTGACGTTAATATTGCGTTATATGTTATACCAGGAGAGTGGAAAAGTAGGTATACAGTTCATATTTTTTATTATTATTATTATTTATTTTGTTTTATATAATCATGGCCGGAAATCATGTCATATGTATTACTTTTGTTAATGTATATTTCATTATCCTCTTGTGATTTTCTCCCAAGACAATAAGCTATGTCATATTAACAACTAATTACTAATCGTTGAACAGGCCGACAAGGGCTATGCACCACGATCACAATATTTCACCCCACATGACTTTTTCCTTTGAGGTGTTGTCAGAGATAAATTATTTTCGAGGAAACCACGCACTATTGGTGATATGATTAATTTCGTTAAGAGCCCAGAAATTAATAACAATAAAAACTATACTAAAGTGTGCTTGAGTCTAGAAAGTAGACTACAGGAATGTGTAAATGTTGAAGGCTTGCTGGCTATTTGATGATGCGAAGTTAAATTTTGCATCATCAACGTTAAATTTTGAAATACGTATTAGGCAAAAGCGTTTTATTGGAGTATATTGTGTAATGACCTGGATATCTTTAAGCGATGATAAATGCTTTTTTTACTGTAATTAGAATCACTATTAATTTATAGTTTTACGTAACACTAATACAACGTTTGAAATCCAAGACATGAATGAACTAGTGTTGTCCACTAGTATTTTTTTTAATTGCAGCATAGGCGGCGCCAGGATTTTGATAATGTGGGTGCAGGCTAGGATGGGACAACACATCCTAACATTGTTGCCAGAACACTCTGCGCTATTGAGCTTTAAGATCTGAAAAATAATCTCTAAGTTTTACTCAAAATAAAAATTAGAAAAATACGGTCTGATAGCAAGTAACTTACGAGAGACTTAAGAAATCACTCAAATATATCCA
Source organism: Thermobia domestica (assembly GCF_964235325.1). Taxonomy (NCBI): domain Eukaryota; kingdom Metazoa; phylum Arthropoda; class Insecta; order Zygentoma; family Lepismatidae; genus Thermobia; species Thermobia domestica. The sequence continues at coordinate 42,573,885 of NC_137455.1, read as the reverse complement.
AACATAGGAAACAAGAAATATACTTTTGTAGGAAATCTGAAAATTGAAGTTAATGTGGTGCATGCACCCACTGCACCCACTGTGGCCCGCCCATGAATTGCAGGGAAAATTAAATGTGCGATTTACAAGTGTTTTTTTTTTCAAAATTACAGGGAAAATTAAATGTGCGATTTACAATTTTTTTTTCTAAAATTACAGAGAAAATTAAATGTGCGATTTACGAGTATATTTTCTGAAATTGTAGGCAAAATTAAATATGCGGTTTATATACAGGAATATTTTTTTCTAAAATTTGCAAGCAAATTTAAGATGTGGTTTATACACGCGAGTATTTTACTGAAATTGTAGTCAAAACTAAAGATGCAATTTATACACACGAATATATTTTCTGAAGAAAATAGTCGGAATTAAAGGTGTTGTTTATACACGGAAATAGTTTTCTGAAATTGAAGGTAAAATAAAAACTGTGATTTATACACGCGAATATTTTCTGCTATCTATTCAAATGTAAAGGCGGGGTTTATACACACATTTTTTTTTACAGTAGGGAAAATTAAAAATACGGTTTTTAGACACGATTTCTTTTAAATTTATGCGAAATTAAAGGTGCCATTTATACACTCGGGTAATATTCTGAAATTGTAGGCAAAATTGAATATGCAGCATATATACGAGATTATTTTTTTCTGGATAAAGGTGTTCATACACTTCATGGTAATGCGTCATGTTATATACCTATTTATGCTAATTCTGTTATCCTAATTGGAAGGTAGCAAATCGCAGACTGGAACAGAGTTTGGTGGAATTAGTTATTCCGTACTATAGTTCAATACAGAAGAACATTAATAACAGAAAAAGATGATAAAAGTGGATTTCTAGTTGAAGAGTAATTTGGTTAAATGTCTGACGTTTATGACAAATGACTTCTTAATTTTCGTCCAATGAAAGTGTGTAATTCTTGGAGAGGTATAAGTAAGATATAATTCATAGCATTTCGCGGTCGATACAGAAACAAGAACTAAAAGCAATGTCTTTATTGATGTCGCTTAACCGAGAAAATGACACGATCCTTGCAACTGGTATGGAACGCAAAAGGAGATTATGGGTTTTGAGTTGTGTGACAGATGTGATTCTGACTTCGCTCTTCATTTGTTAAATTGATCGTAGTAGAAGGAATACTCTCCAGATGTCTCACTGTCTTCCCTTCATTTAACTAAATCTCTCAAGACGATGTTACCAAGTTTCAAACATTAAGGGAAATGAGGTTTTCGAAATGTGTTTCGTAGTCTTTACTTTTCTTGATATAAGATCTTTTTAAACGAATAAAATGTCCAGGATTCCATACTTTTCAGGAGGATTTTTATTATTATTATTATATATCTAAGAAAAGCTCTATTGATGTACATCTGTATAGTGCAGGGCACAATTCTGAGATCAGTCTCCTCGTGATAGGGGTTATCATATTTTCAAATTTAAATTAAAGGTACGGTCTCATCGCACTAAATTTTCTCGCTAACATTTATGAAATGTAATCAAGTCATGCTGGAGTTATTATTGTAATATTTATTTATGAAATACAATCTATATATTAGAATGCTAGGTTTATATGTTTGTCTCCAAATAAAAACTTATATGTTTTTCTTCAATCCTTTCGACAATGAGATCTCGAAAACCACAAGTTCTAGAAACGTGTCGTTTTCACTGGTCGATACAAAATTTTGTGTACATTGTCCGGTTCTAATTGAATATTTGAAGAAACATGACATTTACTTCTTTATTACAACTTTTAGTGGTACACTGGAAGTGTTGAAATTTTTAAAAAGTAAAGCATTATACCCTACGAGTTATATATTCCAACACTACATAATTGTAAACGGTAGTAGTATATATCTTTATATCATACCCAAATTGTAATGAAAAACGATGGATAACCATTTCTCCAGTCCAAGGTGAATATTTAATGTTTGGAGTGTTTCCCCCAACAAACACCATATATCATTGACATTATAATTAATTGTGTGTGTAATGTATTTGTTTATTACATACTGCATGCAAGTAGAAAGAAAACACTGATCATACATGAATTAGAAACTCCAACCGAAAATAGGCTCAAATCTTGCAGTGCGAGATGTTAAAAAATAATCCAAAAAATCTTCCCTTTACGATACTCCTTGCCGATTTTTATCAAGATGTTTTTCACTTGCGTCTGTAAAGGGATATGTACAGATGATGTGAAGAATGACAAGAAGATTCATGCTCGTATGTGAATGATGCACTACATAGAGAGCGCAGGTTCAGCTAGTCTATTTATATATAAAAATGTTAGGTTTGTATGTTGCGGTCAAGAAAAGTTCATACACTTCCTTTCGACAATGAGATCTCGAGAACCACAAATGCTAGAAAGGTGTCGTTTTCGCTGGTAGATTTCAAATTTTGTGTAGAATTGTCAGTTCTCATTCAAATTTTCAAAACGAAACTTGTCTTTATTTTTGTATTCCAGATTTTAGGACTCATTTTAATCCTATTGGTTTAATATTGACATTAGGACGTTATGGTTGATACCCTTGTGAAACGCAACCAGTAGAGGAGCTACGTAGAAGAGTTGATGGACATTTCAGACGCTTTGCTTTAATCTGAATGACAAAACCTATTGCAAGTTGGCAATTTCGAGGACTTGTGGACCCACAATGAGGCGTACTCGGATATAAAATTATAAGAAAAAAGTATTTGCATCCGGTATCATCTATTACTTATCCAAGTTTGCTACAAACTTTCCCCAACATTCTATATGGGAGGGGGTATTCAAATACTAGATTTATATATTTGTCTATAGCAATTCACTCCCTTTGACAAAGGCGCCGATTTCTCTGTAAATTTGGGGGGCCCATTCAGATGCAGAAGGTATATATATATATTAAGATTTTAAGGCAAATTGCACTCAAATTATGCCAAATATTGTATATTCACATATACAGTAGGGTGGCCCACATGAGCTTTGGGGCCCTTGCCCTTTGAGAATCTTCTTGACCTTTATTTGTGCTTGTAAGGGATTTCCACAGATATAGTGAGAAGTGGGAAGGAGATTCAAGTTCATATTAGAACTGTGTGCTGTGTAAATAGCTCAGGTTCAGCTAGTCAAAATTATATTTGGCATTTCCGAAAATTTCGTGAAGAGAAGACTCCACTCCAAGAATAAACTACTCCCTGCAAATGTCACTATGGGAAGTAACTTACGTATCATAGCTCTTGTATAAATTGCCTCAGCCATACTTAAGAAGATTCTTCGAAAACAAGAAAAAAATTTAAAAGTAAACTACCCCTTGCATACTTTTCTTTATGAGAAATTATTTATGTTATATTGTAGGATTCCCATTGAAACATTTATCTATGAGATATGGATAAAATTGCTTGAGTCGTTTTAGAGGAAATTGCCCGAGAAGAACTTACCCGTAAAAGTAAATGACCCTTCTACACATTTTCGAGTACTATTGATTTATGAAAAATGAACAAAATCATTAGAGCCGTTTTCGAGATAATTGGATTTGATTTTCAATTTTCATCCAGCAATAAACTATCCTTATTTGGGGGAAGGGAAGGAAGGAAGTTCGAAAAACGTTATAAAAATCTTAAGTTTAAAATTTGGTTCGGATAAGAATAAGTGCTCAGTGAGCCCTCCCTTTATGGCGCTCCCAAGAAAACTATTTAATAACGAAACTAAAATGTTTGAATTTCTCTGAAATATTTATTTTCATTATTTGTCTGTTGTAATACACAGAATAATTCAATTAATAAAATAATACCCGGAACATTTATTTATCAGAAACATTTATATATTTATAATGCTCTTTTGTTGTGAATTTTTGTTTGTAATAACTTTTCAAACTGTCTGCAATTTTGGGTAACTGCCATATGGCTGAGGTGCCGAGTGGTGATGTCAATATAACAGAAATAACTAAATTTTAGAGATTCGACTTCCAAAATAGTAAGAATAAAATCAATGACTAATTATCTCTTACTTAAACACTGTTTTTCATGGAAAGTTTCATTTAGTCTCTATAGGAAGTATCACTTTCTCGAAAATATCTCACCACGATAGGTGTAACCTACTTCAGCATAGCTCTCCATGAAAAACATCGTTTATTTGAACATAGTTCTATAGGAAGTTTCATTTACTTCAACATATCTCTTCATAAGAAGTATCAATTACTTGAATATAGCTCTGCATGGAAAGTATCACTTACTTGAACACAACTGTACACAGAAATATCACTTACTTCAACATAACTCTCCCTGGGAAGTATCACTTACTTCAACATAGCTCAGCTTGGGAAGTATCACTTGCTTCAACATAATTCTATTAGAAGTATCACTTACTTCAACATAATTCCATCAGAAGTATCACTTATTTCAACATAATTCCATCAGAAGTATCACTTACTTCAACATAATTCCATCAGAAGTATCACCTACTTCAACATAAGGAAATTCCACCTACTTCAACATACGGTATCTTTTCATAAGAAGTACCACTTACTTGAACACAGCTTCCGGCCAAGTGAATTTTGTGGTGGACAAACACCATGTGCGTGGGTTTTCTCGGGGTTCTCGGGTATCTTCATTCCACCATTTCATTCATCTCTCATCATCACCGTCTTCTTTAGCCTAACCGGTATAACCGTGGGACGTAAAACTCAGAGATTTCATTTCATTTTTGAACACAGCTCTGCACGGGAAGTATCATTTACTTCAACATAACTCCATAGGAAGTTTCACTTACTTCAACATATCTCTCCATGAGAAATATGATTTAGTTGGACATTGCTCTCTACGGGAAATATCACTTATTTTAACATAGTCGTCTATGAGAAGTGATGACAGGGGTTTTAGTTTAGTTTAAACTATTAAGATGTAATGAAACTTAAGTTTGTTGACAAACATAGATGTATCTAGGCTTATTCCTTTTTTTCTCTCTCTCTCTCTCCACTCTCGTTGATGCTGTTAGTGGAGAGAAATCTCTGATCACTACCTCCTACACTCATGAGAGAAAGAGCGACGCGGACAAAAGCCAAAAGCGCCTAAAAGTCTTTTACTAAAACTTTTCAGTTTCAACAACGAAGAAGTTGTTCAGCTTCGTCGAAAGCTCACTCCCCAAGAGTTTTCGGAGGGCATGTGGGGTTGCAAGAAAGGAAGAGAGAGAGAGACAGAGACAGAGGTCGTCTTTGCCAATCTTCAAACTTTTGTACCAACGTCAACATCCTTCCCTGGAACTCGTGTGAAAAGAACAGGCTTGGGGAAAAAACTTAAAAAAAAAAAAAACAACAATGTTCAAAAAATGTTAACGCCAAGAGCTGTGATGGTTTTGTTACTGTGAAGAATTTATATATTTATGTCTGCCATTTGCGTCGATTATTCTTTCAGCATATCTTTGTGTTTGTTTCTTTAATAGGATTCTGTTTGTTTATTTTTTAATTAATTGAATGTGGATATGAAGACAATATAGAAAATTTGACTAGGTTTATGTTGGACGATAAAAGTGAAAATGGCAATACGTGTGTAGTAACTTGTAGTAAAAAAGATACGCATCTTATTTACAAAACTACCCTTTTGTATGTGTTGATAGTTTTGTTTATAGTGAGGAGAATTTGAGACAAATGAGGATAAACAAGATAGACATAAATTAAATAGTTTTTCAGTGCTCTCTCTCTGTATCTCTCTCACGGATATACCCCCTAAGTATAAGGAGACGATAAAGATGAGAAATGAATGAAATGGAGGAATGAATAAAGTGGGAGGAAAGGGAGAACCCCGAGAAAACCCACGCACACGGTGTTTGTCTATCAAGAGTCAACTTGGCTGGCATCGAACCAGGACCCCATGCACCAAAGGTGAACACTCTACCACTGAGCCACCGCGTCTAATACACACACACACACACACACATATATATATATATATATATATATATATATATATATATATATATATATTTCATTGTTCTTAAATGGCACCTAGAGCGACAACAGAGCGCTGTTATTAAGCTCAAAGTGAAAATGCTATACAGGGTGTAACATAAATGAATAGCCAAAAGTGACGATGTGATTGCAGGCATCCAAATAAGTAAAAATGTTCCTATAAACACGGGTCCGATGCTACTTCGTTTCCGAGATACAGGATGTTCAAATGTCGAGTCCATCCAATGACTCACTATGGAAAGTGAAATGTTCAATATTACAGGAATAATACAATCAAGTATGTCTATGTAAATGCATTTACATTAAAATAGAGAATGAAACTATTCAACATTTGAGGTTACTGGGTTTTTAGTGTTGCCAACGTGGTACAAAGTGTTATATTTTTAAATAGCACTTAACGTCCGCGGGTTAGCATATGAGTGGCGACATCAAGACGTTCGTAAACATGGGTACGTTATTCTCATGTAAATTCATTTGTAGCGACACAATAACCCTTTCATGCAAGAGTTGTGATCTATGAACCGTTGTTTCCTATTGTGTGCCGTTAATTGACTTTACACTTGGACGCCTTGTCTTTCGCAAACGAAGCGAAATCTGCCTCATGTGTAGGAACGTTTTTATGTCAGCGCTCACATGCTAATGTGTAGACGTCTGGTGCTATTTGAAAATATAACACTTTGTACCAGGTTGGCAACACTGACAACGAAATAACCTCAAATATTGATTACTTTCATTCTCTATGTTAGTGTAATGCATTTGTACACGCTTAATTTCACTTGATTGTATTATTCTTGTAATATTGAACATTTCCATTCACTTTCCCATAGTGAGCCATTGAATGGACTGTATCTCGGAAGCGAAGCGGCATCGGACCCATGTTTATAGCAACATTTTCACTTATTGGGATGCCCCCAATCACCTCGTCACTTTCGGCCATGCATTTATGTTACCCGCTGTATAATGATATACTCACTGAGGTCTCCTTCAGAAGCTATGGGGGATCAACATTTCACTATGTGGCGACGTCGAAGGTAAACTTGCAACAATTAGCATTGATCCTCGAATCCATCAACCAGTTACACCAGTTGTTACGCTAAGAAGTGGTGGTAGCATTAACTGCAATCTGGAAAGAATCAATGTAAGTAGTGGGTTGGTAGTAGGGATGGACAAAAATTTCCGGAATTGGAAATTTCATTTTCCGGATTTCGGAAATATTCCGGAATATAGAAAAATTTAAGAATTTTTGCGAAATCGGATTTTTTAAATCACGATTTTTCCGAATTCTGGATTTTTTCTGACCGGATTTTTTCCGAAATCCGGATATTTTCCGAATTCCGAATTTTTCCGCTTTTTCTTTCCGGATTCCAGAAAGTAAAAATTCCGGAATTGGCCATCTCTAGAATGTTTTTATTTGAAGTGTGCCCTCGTTAAATATGTGAAGGCATACTTCGGCCTTACCCGGTCGCCCTCTTACAGAGGAACTTTCACTGTGTTTTTGGGAAAGAAGTGAATGACCAATTTGTCATTCAGTCCTTTGGTCTTGCCGAGTGAAAATCGTAAGCACTTATAATGGCTAATAAGACAGCGAAGCCCGTGAAATAATTCAATGTGGCAACTCTGTCTACATCTAACTATAGAAGGATCTTGACCACGGCAACTTGTCCCTCCTCTTTCAAGGGAGATACGGGGAAACACACATCGACAGCAGCGTCAGCAAGGGCACACTTGAAATAGCAACCCCCTAATTGGTACATAGTCTCTGAGTTTCTTTATCTGCGACGTTGCCACATAGTGCAATTTGCGTCTCCAGACGAGGACCCGAAAGGTATACAATTATGTAAATTTTTGGTTTTATTTTGAATTCTTGAATTATGCTCTGTAGTCCGTGAGCACCAATTTTAGAATACACGATGTGTATGGTTTTAGTACATTAATCTTTCATCTGTATGCTAAATTATATGTTCAACGTATTGTTTTACACGTGCAACTAACTGTGCAGCAAATATATGTTTTCAGGACTTCTCTTAAGTAGTAACGGTATAAATGTTAGGCTTATGTGACTCATATATGTATTTTTCCTTTATTCCTTTACTTGATAACATTTAGGCTTAATTTCAAATGCTTTCTTTCTTCATTTTCTTGTTAATTTTTATACTTACCTCATACGTAAAATGTGTAATTAATTTTACTTATCCTCAAATTACTTCAAACAGTGAACAACATCTATCACGGTGTTTTTTTTTTTTTTTTTTTTTTTTTTTTACCCATTACAAGTTTGCAGCAAAACTGTTCTCCAAGACAAGAGAATCGTGTCACCGGTATGTTCGAAAATAATTTGTTTAGGAGATACATAACGTAACGAAAAGCAGACAACGTCAAATTTTAAATACCATGTGTTTTTCTTTTTTCCTTTTTTTTTTTCATTTGCGCATAGTTTCACTTAAACCATAACTGAAAGAACCAACATATAGTCATTTTCCAATTTCGTGCTTTTTATCCCATTTTTCTTTCTCATATTTATTCTGCCTTATTGGACTTTCGAACTATGTTATGCATAGACCTAAGTATGTGGAGTTTTAGAGAAGTCCTCTCTTCGTCCGTCTCTGTCGACTGGTATCAGAGCAAGAACCGTATAAGAGATAGCGAAAAATAAATTTTAATGTGGATACGACTATTCCAAGAATCGGTTTCACCTCCGGTTTTAATCCTCTATTTAAACCAAAAATGATAGAAAATAACCATTTCCAGTTTTAGATTTAAACTCTCTCTCTCTTTCTATTGACTATGGAACCGCTCCCCATTGGCTTCTGTCCTTAGCCAACTGGATCCAGTTTCTACTTTATACACCTATTTCTGCGAGTTCCACCTTATCCTCTCATCTGCGCCTAGGTCTTCCTAATGAACATTTTACTACTGAAATTCCAGTAAAGACTTTGAAAGCGTTTCTTTCTTCCATCCTGGCAACATGGCCTGCCCACCTGGGCCTCCTGAACTTGATGGGCCTTATGCAGAGTCTTTTTGATGCGTGATTAGTGCCATACTAAAGAGTTCAACTAACATATGTTTCCTGCAGTAGTCTGGTTTTTAGTATGCGGCTAATCATACTTCAAAGCGACTCTGCATAAGGCGGGATGACTCTAACAATGTTTGGTAAACCGTATAAATTATGCAGTTCCGATTATGAAGTTTCCACCGTTCCCCAATCCCGTTCCTCTTGGGTCCGAATACTAGTCTCAGGATTTTATTCTCAAATATTTTCAGTCTGGATTCTTCCCTCAGAGTAAGCGACTATATCTCGCAACCGTACAGCACAACAGGCATGATTATCGTTTTATGTATTTTAAGCTTCAAATTCTTTGATAGAATTCGCGACGACAAGGGATTTTGAACTGAATAATAACACGTATTCCTTGCTTTTAATCGACATTTAATTTCTTCGTGAATATGGTTTTGGTCTGTTAATATTGATCCTAGAAATTTGAAAGTATTTACTTTGTCAAAAATGATATTTTGACGCATCCGTAATTTGAAGTATTACGATCCCGATGAACTTACATGTATTTAGTTTTCTCTGCATTTACTTCAAAACCCATGTATGACCCTGCAAGCGTTTAATAAGACGTCTGATTTTCTTTCTACACCATAAAAAAAAAAAATTGAAATGGATAAGATGAATTATTTTCTAAATGTATTTAGCGTCAAACAAAAAAAAAAAAAAAAAATCCATCTTCATCTCTCAACCAAAACAGGAAGTAATAGCAATCTAGTGCCATTTCTGTTTGAATATTGATCGCTATAAATTAAGAATGGTGAAATAAAACGAGAAATTACTTTCTAATATAGATTCGGTGACGTAAGAATACATGCGGGGACTCGAGCGGACGCCGTTACCCCACTTCCAAAAAATATCTATGGCGTCCCTCCACTTCTTAAGAAATTGCTATGGGTAAAGATACGCAAGAAGGAAGGCGTGACTTCATGCGTCCCCCTACCTTTTCAGATCAACTTTTACCCCTGAATATAGGTAATTTAATCTCCACCTTTGCCCCTGTCAGGCACATAGCCAGGATTTTGTAAAGGGGGGAATCTGCGACATGAAATACTGTGATCATCACACCAGGGGCTCGATCATTATAAACTAGTTTACACATGGTTCGTTTAGCCAGGTTTTCGTAATTGGGGGGGGGGAAGACGTGACATAAAATACTGAGGTTATCGCACCAGGGGCTCGATCAATCTAAAGTATTTTACTAGCAACATATATTGGTTTGTTAGGACAATAAAATAAGGGTATGTTAGTATTTTAATAACAAACTGTGAAGAAATCTCGAGTAAAATAATGTAAAAAAAAAAGTATTGGAAAAGATTTTACAATACCTACGTCCCTTCCTTTGTTCATTCAAATATAACAATTTTCCTTTCATTGTGACCTCTACTGTTATAAAAAGTGGCTACATATCCAATAATGTCTTGTAAAATATTTTACAATATCTGCGTTCCTTTCTCTGTTGAATGATATGTTAACATAATTTTCTTTCTTTCCACCTAACATTTTTGTTTTCATTATTCCGCCAACTACTGTCTGTTCCAAATGGCAGGTTAAAGGAGCAGTAGAAAACTGTTTCTGAAATAACATGTTTGATTCTGCAGAGAAGCAATGACGAAAACTTATGACAAAATATGTCCACACTGTTACAGAACGCACTATGCTTAAGAAACCTTGAAATTTCTTTGACTACTAGCAGAAATTCTAAGAATTACGTAACTTTTCTAGAAATTTCTAATTCCCTGACTTTTCGAGGATATAACTCTCGTTCGCCACCATGTATTGCAAGTAATACAAATCTCCTCATAAGAAAGAGTAACCAAAAGCTTGCTGTAGCTTTTTATTTTTAACGTTGATTCTTCTTTACCTTGAGCTCTCTCGTGGCTAAGCGGTTAGCGTAAGAGCCTTTGGCGTGGGAGACCCGGGTTCGATTCCCGGCCGGAGCTCATGTGGTTCGGATTACACGTTAATCAATAGGTCCACGTCTCATATAGCCTCGCTGCTGAACGGGACGCTAAACTAAAACTCAAATCGTCTCATATCTTCTTTTCCTTGATTCTTTTTGTTCGATCCTTCTTTAATTTTTTCATTTCTGGTTTCGAAGGGGGAAGGTCCGGACCCCACTCCCCTTTGGCTACGTGCCTGCCCCTGTGTTGTAACGGGAAGCGACATATTTACAAGATCCGGTTTTATTGTTAAATCCCCTTCGTTTGAAAATTACCGTAGCTTCACAATGAGAAACAACTCACTTCCGGTTTTAATTAAACACTATTTACAAAAATGTATTTTTAAAAGTTCCTATTGGCTTAGCATTAAACATAAGTATGTTTAATGGCAATTAAACGCAAAGGAGCAAATTATTGTAATTAACTGGGACTTTTTGGGTGCTTTTTTTTGTGCCTTAATTGCATGCACTACAATGATTATTCTTATAAACATGAATTTCATTTGAACACAAGAATATTCTTTTATATTTGGAACGGTGCCCTTTTGGACAGCTCGTTTCTCTGAATTACCTTCTCATTTTCTTTTTCTTTTTCTTTTCTTTTTTTTTTAACTTTATTCCTTTGCTGTACTATTTCCAGATTTTGCTTCTTTCTTTTAAATCTGTATCTGTTTTAAAATTAACTCTGCTACAGGTGCATCTTACGTTCTAATTACTACTAAATTTCTTTTCCGTCTCTCTAATTTTCCTAAAATTCTTTTATTTTTGGACAGGAATGATTGCAAAGTAGAAAATATGAATCTTTCTTTTTTATGTCGGTTTCTTTTCGTTTCAACGAAAACTGCTACTCGTTCATGAAAATGTAACTAAAGACTGAAAGAATTCAAGAATATCAGAGTTTCCACACTTGATTCAGCTAAAGATATATAGATATAGTCTTTCACACATGAAGGAATCCTTTTTGGCAGCTGTGCCATAATTGCTTTACTGAAATCATTTCCAAAGTCGATTCTTTGTGACGTCACACTAAGATTCTTTCTTTCTTTTTTCTTGTAGAGCAATTTAACGATTGCAAACGAAATGAAATGATTTTTTTTAAGTTTTACGTCCCAAGATTATGCTGGCTAGAATAACGGAGACCAAAATTATGAGAATGACTGGAATGATGGACTAAAAAAAAAGAGGGAGGAAAAAAAGCTTGTAATGTAAATAGTTAAATTGTAGATTGCTTAGTGTTAAATATATGTTATATCAAACCGAACGTTCCGTCGTGTATCTGTGGATTGAGCTTGGCCCTATGAACATAGTCCATTACAAATCAGGTCCTCCGATCAGAGCCTTTGCTTGACAAAAGTGGTTGTATCGAGCGTTTGAACGACATTGAAATGCTGAAGATATCAGTTCTGGACTGCCTGCACTCTCAAGTGGCAGATTTCTACACAGAGGATATATGGAAGCTTGTGCCAGAAATATCAGGAGCTTCATAGTGACTATGTCGAAAAGGAGGCAAGGTATGTACTTGTATATCAATCACAATAAATTTCTTCTATCACTTTCTTGTTTTGTTTTTTAAATATCGTTTTTTTTGGACCTGCACTTTATACTAGGTTAAAACACCAACATTAAAATTATTTTTTTCCAACTAAAAATCAAACCAGAAAATAGATATGCTATATTTTTGCAGTAATCTATAGTATAAAATTGAAAGTGACTATGTTTGTGACTCTTAATCTCTTGAACCGCCCGACTGATCTCGATCAAATTTTCGGCGTAGATGCGGTTCTGGCCTGGGAGTGTCTTTAGCTATTTACTTTGACGGTAGAACTTAGGGGAGGGGGGAGGAGGCATTGAAAAAAATAAATAAAACTTAATAACTCTTGAGCCAATCGACCGATCTTGATCAAATTTTCATTGTAGATGAGGTTTGGGACTGGGACGATTTTTATCATTTCCCTTTTACGGAGCAACGTAGGAGACGAGGTGGGGTGAAGGGGTAGATAGAAAAATCAATAAATATTAAAATAAAAGTGACTATGTTCGTGAATTAATTACTTTTGAACTAACCGATCGATCTCAATCAAATTTTCAACATATATGAAGTTCAAACCTGAGAAGTTTTTTTTATCATTTCATTTTGACAGTGGATCTTAGGGGAGGAAGAGGGGGACGGAAAATATATGAAACTGAATAAAACTTAATAACTCTTGCACCACCCGACCGATCTCGATCAAACTTTCAACATAGATGAGGTCCAGTCCTGGAATGTTTTCTTCACTTCACTTTTGCAGTGCAACGAAGGGGTCGGGGAGGGAGAGATATATCTCAAAAAAGTAAAAATAAAAGTGACCCTCTTTGTGACTTCATTCCGTTTAAACCACCTGACCGATTTTAACCAAATTTTCAACATAGATGATGTTCATACATGAGGTAGTTTTAAACCTTTTAACTTTAATTGTAGAACTTAGGGGAGGGGGAGGGGAGAAATAGATAAAAATAAATAAAACTTAATAAATCTTGAACCACCCGACCGATCTCAATCAAACTTTCAACAAAGATAAGGTTCGGGCCTGCGATGTTTTCTTCACTTCACTTTTACGACGAAGGGGGGGGGATATATATATATATATATATATATATATATGTATGTTAAAAAATTAAAATAAGATAAAAGTGACTATCTTTGTGACTTATTCACCCTTAAACCACCCGACCGATCTTTAAAAAAATTCAACATAGATGAGGTTCAGACCTGAGGTGGTTTTTACCATATCACTTTAACGGTAGAACTTTGGGAAGGGGGAGGAAAGGGGAAAATCTTTAAAGATAAATAAAACTTAATAACTCTTGAACAACTAGATTGATCTTGATCAAACTTCCAACATAGATAAGGTTCGGACCTGGGATGTTTTCTTTATTTCACTTTAACGGTGCAACCTAGGGGAGGAGGACGGGAAGATATATATGTAAAAAGAATAAAAATTGAAGTGACTGTTTTGTGACATCATCACGCTTTAACTATAGGACCGATCTTAATAAAATTTTCAATATTAATGAAGTTCGGACCTGGGGTGGCTTTTTCTCATATCACTTTAACGGTAGAACTTAGGGGAGGGGACAGATATATAAAAATAAATAAAACTTAATAACTCTTGAACCACCCAACCGAGCTCAATACAATTTTCCACATAGATGACGTTCGGGCTTGGGATAATTTTTATCATTTAACTTTCATGGTGCAACTTAGGGGAGGGGAGGGGAAGCTTTTAAAGATGATCGAAAAATAACCAATACTAGTGTCGAATCCATAGTTTTTAGGGTCGCTGAGATGAAAAGTGTCACTTCCAATGCTGTTTAAATCCAGTCATCCCCGTAACTTGGGGGAGGGGGATATATATATATATATATATATATATATATATATAGATATATATATATAGATATATATATATAGATATATATATATATATATATATATATATATATATATATATATATATATATATATATATATATGAAAATGATCGAAAATGACAAATATTAGTGTTGAATCCATAGTTTTCGGAGATGACATAAGGAATTATGCATTTTAACCCAACAAAGCGGGTAATCAACGCTAGTATGCTCTAAAAATAAATTTCCTCCGAGTAGAAAACTTAACATTATTTTGAAATGTCAACTGTGTGGGCATCCATATATATAAAACCTTACACCTAACGAGAAAAGAAGTATGCCTGAAAGAAAGAAAATAGTTAGTTTCCCTCCTTCTTTTAACCAGATTATGCAACCACCAGTTCCTTTAAAGACTTTTGCAATATTAAGTTTCGTGTCCTGTAACGCCTATTGTGATTCTGAAACCATATTCGTTTCCCCTTGAAAACTTTTTCAATGTGGCTGGTTAGAGAACTAAACTGTGACTCTGCGTGATTTTTTGACTTCATCATATTTCGTATCTTGTTACATAGTTGAACTCACAGTAGAAGTGCACGCTATAAACTTTCAACTCTTAAAAACTTTACACAAGTGCAAAAGCAGTTTATAAAAGTTAATTCAAAACGTAATGGCCTAGTTTTGCTGTATTGATTCTTTTCCTTTGTGGAGCTTGTAGTCATTCTATTTTGATCTTGCTCTAGAATGATATTTAAAATAGGAACAATAATAATTTGACTTAATAATAATAAAAGGGTTAAGTAGATAATATGAATGAATTCAGAGCCAATTGTAAAGTTGTTCGAAGGATATTAACTGAAATATTATCTGCAATTTATCTCAATACCAATTATCTCATTATAGAACCTCATTTTCTAAAATAAATGATATTGCTTAAGCAAGAAGTGTGACAATCACTGCAAAGTATATGCATTGAAGATAGGTGGATTGTATCTCCAAAGATCAGTGATGACCCCCTTGCCCCCTCTTAGCCTTAGGTTGGGTGTGATTTTAGTTACGCTAGCCACAACCAGAGACGGATCCAGGAAGGGGCGATCGCCTCCCCCCGGAAGAGAAAATTTTCTTATTTTATGCATAAATAAAATCCATCCTAGAGTTTGGAGCTCTTAAAAGTAGCTCTAAGTAGCAGTATTACAATCCATCGCCCCCCGAGAAGTCCGTCCTGGATCCGCCCCTGGCCACAACATGATTAATTTAAATGGCACAGTATCTCTGTATCGTTTACATTAATTTCATTAAAATATGGTATAAGTATGTTTTTCTTCTATTGTTCTTGTACGCGTGTCTTTTTAAGAAGCAGCGATGAGATGGGTCGTATATCCATATAGACTAATATTTCAAAGTTTAACGTATACTCACCTGAAATTTACGAAAGAACGAGCGTACCTAGGTATGTATGGGGCTGGGTATATTTTACCTCCACTATGTGCAATAAGTAACAACAATTTTGGAAGAATGTTGCATTCTCCGATGAAAGCCGATTTTCTCAACTATCGGAAGCAATCAAGAAACCTCTATTTACCATTTGTGTGTCTTTCTGTTCCATGGTAACTCTTGTAAAGCATCCGATTGTAATGAAACTTGATATGTATATGCCCTATCCATCTTCCAAAATAAGCCTATCAGAGTGGACGGCAGTCTATATTACATTCCAATGAAATTACTGGTCATTTCTTTAAAGTTTCATTATAAGAGCTATTGATTCGTTAACATTGTAATAGTTAAAAATATAACAAATTTGGAGCTTATGCAGATAAGTTCTGACACTTGTGAATACATTTACATAAACACATATTATTTTGTGTAATTAGCTTGTAATGCAGTTCATCTGCTGTAATTCTCTTAATTTGGCGAACGAGCCAGTTCAGACTTCTTCAACTTTAAATTCATCGAAGTTTCAGAGTTATTTTCAAAAGTACGAACAGAGCATCCCTAACAAATACTTTTGATGTAGCTTTTTACTTCCAAATCGGCTTGTAGTGTCGTAACGACAAAGACCATGTAATCCAGGCAAAAATATGACAAATAATTTCTTTAAGTGGTTCAGTCGAGAAATGGAAGTTTAAAATATTTTCTTTTTTAATCAATCCTTCAAACCAAATACCGCGACAACCAATGTTCGTAAGTCTGTGCCAAAAGTGAATGCTAAACAAGTAAATAACAGTATTTTCAGTCTTTATAATAACTTCTTGAATCCCTCACAAGAACGGAACGAAAAATATGACTAAATATTCTACAATCTATCTCTAAGTGATTTGGTTTCAGTTTTGCCACTTCATGATAAAGCGTTATCTCGTATTTTAAGCATCTAATTGAGTTCTTCGTACCCCTCGGGAGTGAACAACTCTGTTTCAAAGATGAAATCTTTCAGTTTAATGTCCCACAATTATGCCCTTTAAGCTAAAAGGAACTTAAGATTAAGGAAAAGTGAATGATGATGGAAAAATTGGTGGAACGAGAATATGGGAGGGAACGGGAATACGTCGAGAAACCCAAAAATACGATGTTGTCGACCACAAACTTACGTGCCCGGAAATCGAACCAGGGATCCTATGCATCAAAGATAAGCACTGTACCATTTTTTTAATCAACAAAAATTCCTAACTAATTTTCTCATCATACCGCTGTGGAAATGAAGAAAAAGGGCCTAGCATATTGAAAAGGGAAGCAGTACAAGCCATTAAAAATATGTGAAGAAGGAAGAACACTGAAGACGACGACATAGCAGCAGATTTGCTCAAGGGATTAGAGACAATGCAATGAAAGTACTAACTTCACTTATTAACAAGATTTACCTGACTGGAGAATGGTCAAAGGATTTTCTTCATGTTACAATGATTGCATTACCCAAGAAAAAGCAAGCAAAAAAGTGCAGTGACCACAGAATCATTAGCCTTATTTCCCACACTGGAAAGATTACTATTGCGCGCTTACTGAATAGATGGATAGAAAGTAAAATAGAAGAGATATTGAAAGAGGATCAATTTGGATTTCGGAAAGGAAAAGACATCAGAAATGTTATTAGGTTGATGAGAATAATAACAGAACAAGTTCTTGACGTAAAGGAAGAGTTGTGTTAGTGTTTCATCGACCTGCAAAAAGCTTTCGATCGAGTCAATTGGACAAAACTTCCGAAAATAATTAAGGAAATTGGGGTCAGATGGAAGGACCGACCACTCATTCGCAGTCTGTACAAAGGAAAACGAGTGAAATTGCACATGAATGAAGGAGAAACCAATAGTATGTAGATTGGAAGAGGAATCAGACAAGGATGTAGTATGTCGCCCCAATTAGTCAGCATTTACAGTGAATGTTTAATGAGGAAAGTATTAATTGGAATTGGAGATTTCAAGATTGGAGGGAAGATCATTAACAAGAGCAAGTATGCAGATGATATGGTTATTATAGATAGAACTGAAGAACTACAGGAGGTTTATTTTTATTACTTCATGCTTAGATAAGCACTAAGTAAAATGTATTATTTTTATTTTATTTCTTTGAATTAAATAAGAACTCACGTCATACACAGCTTATAAAAGAAGTATACGATACAGTAAGTATAAGACCATGCCCATAGGAACAAAAGTAAGAAAACAAATTCTGTAAAAGATGAGAAGATACCTAAATATTAATAATAACATAAATATCAACGCCAACTTTATTGGGACAGAACAATACTAACCGACAAAGAAATACATAATAACAAACCGAACATTAGTAATAAACAAAGAAAACAAAGAGGTACTTAATGGGCATCAGAATACCAATCACAACAATAGTACAGAAAACACATAGAGAAAAAATAGAAAAATACAAATAGCCATCGCAAAACGTCACAGGACAATGGAAAACAAAAACAAACAAAAAAAAATGAAAATAATGCCAATAATAATAAATACCGAAGTGGCCCATAAGGCAAAGAAAAAGGCACCTGTTGAAACCCTGAAATTGAAGGGAAAATATATAAGAAGTGAAAAGTGTAATGCTGGATATGTTCAGAATTGGGACGCAGTGGCCTGGCAGCAAGTGAGCTTTGTGGTAGACAAACACCGTGTAGTCGGTTTTCTCGGGATTCTCCCGTTTCCTCCCACTGTCTTCATTCCACCATTTCATTTAAATCTCATCATCACCGTCTCTTTTAGCCTACCCGAGATTTCATTTCATTTCATTTCACGTGCAGAATTATAGGAAACTTCCTGCAGCTCCACAATAAAGGAGGGTGGGAACGTAGAGAATCAGTAATTTACTTGGATGACCCATATATTATTATGTCTCTCGCTGAGGTGAGTAATAGAAAAATGCAGATAATAATAATAATACAGAAAATATTCTTCTATAAAACTTGAAAATTGTTATATGATCACTTGTTCAGATCACCTTTCATGAGGAAAGAGAGGCCGAACCAAAGAGAGCGAGCCCACGTGAAAACAAGAGAGCCCTGGCTCATTTCCCTCTATCACGCTCACTTATTTCATTAGCGCTCGGGCTCACTTCCCTCAATTGGGTTTCCGCTTACTTATTTCACACGATCTCAGGCTCACTCGCACTCGCAATCACTTACACTGTCGAGGCTCGCGCTCCCACAAGCTCTAGCTCACTTCTCTCAATTGGGCTCCCCCTCAATTATTTCATGGGGTCTCGAGCTCATTCACTCGCGCTTGCACTAACTAACATTGATTGAGGCTCGTGCTCACACAGGCTAGGGTTCACTTCTCTCAACTGCGCTTGTGATCACTAATCTGAATTGGGCTCACTCATGCTCGGGCTCATTTCTCTAAATTGGACTCGCACGCACTCGTGCTCTCACTCAATTATTTCTTAGGGCTTCGGCTCACTACCTTCAATTGGGCCCTTCGGCTCACTAACTTCAATTATTCAGTCCGAGCCCGGTTGAGTGCGAGTTTTGGACTCGTGAGCTCCAGGTTTGCAATTTTAGACATCTCTGGTGTCGTTTACTTTACTGCTCGTAGTAGCAATACCGGACAAGGGGCATTTTTTTGAACCAAGAAAAAGTAAACAAAGATCGTCTTACAATTGAGTCAGTAGCACCATATCATGTTTTTCCAGGAGGAGGCAATGCTCCACAGTTTCGGCTTAGGTTACTATACAATAAGAGTTTCAGATTTTTTATTACTGTACTGTACTAGAATACAATCAATTGAAAAGTAGGAACTTCTGTAACCCGGAAGATAGAAATTCCCCCCTGCTTTCCCCAAATGACGCCCCTGAATCGGATAAATATGGTACATAACTTCTTCATAAGAAACCTTGAATGTAAGTGAAGTATATGGAAAAAAAACTGCAATAAATGTTAATATTACATCTTGAAGAGGAATATGTCGTCATAAGACACATATACGTATTTATATGCATGTAATATATTTATAGCTGACAAGAAAGTCGTATACAAGGAAATATAATGTCTTCAGTTCTGATAAATACACTGTTTTCTCTTTAATAAAGTTTGTGAGAAATACATTCTACTTTTCATAATGGATTAACGAAGAGGAAAATAAAGATGTGTTTATTTATTATTCATAGAAAATCACTACTTTGAAAGTACGAGTACAGATAAATAGATTTTATAGCTAAAGAAAGTTGCATGAAATTGAACTTTACAATGCAATTTGGAATTCATTGAAACCCAGAACATGATTAGTTACTTATGCAAGGATTAAGGATACTTATACTACCGTACCGTTACAAGTTACCTGAAATACATATTCTCCATATTCATCATTAACGTAAATTGTTGGACTTCAGCGAGTGGTAGTGTTGTCATGTCTAAGGTTGCCATATTACCAGATTTTAGCGAGTACCACCCGATTTTCAGGTCCTATATTCGTACCCCGCTTAATCGTCTCTTAATCACGAAAAACCACCCGCTTTTTTTTTTTTTTTTTTTTAATTGGAGAAAAATCTAATACGATTTTGTTGAAAAAGTGTTGCTATATTCAACGTAAACCGCTACATTTCTGTGTCAGTTCCAATTCCGATTGAGTTAAATTTGGACTCGCGCTCAGGCTCAGGCTGTGAGCTATTTGCCCAGTACGCGTGCGCAAAGCCCTTTGCTAGTAAGAGATTTGCTCTAATGCACAGTGTTTTATCTCTCTTGTGATAAAAATTTAGAGATTATTTTGTGTTTCTAAGAGGAAAAAATCGTTTTAACAATATTTGTCATATATCGTTTTTTTTTTTAAAAAAAAAAAAAAACTTACCTTACAAATATTCTTCAATTACAGATATCTTACTATATTACTTATTTAACACTTACTTTACAATTCGAGGTTCACATTTGTTGAACTTAATAAAACATTACTGGCAAAAACTAAAATTGCTTTGCTTTAGTTTCGTTAGGAAAGTACATTGGAAGTGTCACTTAACAAAACAAAACAAAACAAAACAAAAAAATAATCCGAAGGATCCCAGGTCAGTATTTGTAATACACAAGTTGACATGAGTACTTTTACAGTTTAGAATGCCCGGCTTTTCTAATTTCCAAACTCTAATCATGTCGAATAGCATTAAAGAAGCATAATATCTAGTTTTATTTGAAAATAATAGTACGCATTAAACAAAGATTGTAAATTGGTTTACATTTAAAATACATATTATTAGAGCTTAAGCTTAAAAAAAGATGCCCAAAGATGGTGTACTTGTGAAGATCATATGCCAATCTTATAAAGCTGAACAAATCATATGCGTAAGTGTAAAACCTCATGTGTAGTTTGCGAGAAAATGGAAAATTAATTAATTTGTAAACTTAAAAACCAATGCTATACCATAAGCACGCTACTCATTGAGGTGATTCTGGTACTGAAATATACCTTTTGTAACAATGTATGGTAAACGGTATAAATTATGTAGTTTCTCGTTATGAAGTTTCCGACATTCACCATTCCCGTTTCTCTTGGGTCCGAATATTCATCTGAGGATTTTATTCTCCGCACGGCAAGAATACGTTTATGGAATTGTTGTTTACGAAAATGTAAACATGTTTTCCCCTTAGAATACGCATTTCAATCAAAGCAAAATGACAAAAACCTATGTCTGTTCAATTGGTAACTATGTTCGGAAGTTCATTTCAAATCATTTACCCGTTTCTCTACAATGACAAGACTAACAAAAGTCGTTTTTATATATTGAGCAAAAAATTAGAAATTCTCTACCCCACCCCATCCCGCTTTCTCGATAAAAGCATAATTTCCGGTTTGAATAAGGAGTTTATTTACCAAGTTTCACACACGTACTCAGGAATTTATTTCTAAGAAAAAGTGGCATCTAAATATTTTTTGGGAGGGTCAAAATTCAATATATAAGGATAAATTATATTAACATTTGTAAAATCATCCTTAATATTAGACTACATCAACAAAAAAATTTTGAGATTTTGAGGGGCCCGGATCCCCAGGACCCACTCTCTGCGTACATCCTTGTCAAGTTTCATATCCCTGACATATCTCTAATCTTAAGTGTTTTCGAGAAATTGCCATCTTATTATAACAATTACAACTTCACCATTTTTCTTCCCGCCTTTTTTCGTCGGTTCTAAGGAAAATATTATAAAATGCTGAAACAAGTCTCTAAGAGGCCTCATCACTGCTATATTAAAATACTGCTAATTTTTTCAGTAATTATGTGATATCTTCAAATAGATAAAACATAATAGAAAAGTGGAACAAGAGCGCATAGACAATATTATTTTACATGAGATATCGTTATCACGACTCATTTATCTGCTTTCGATTTCGAGCCGTTTAGAAAATCGGCATTTAATTTCGCGTTTCTAAATAACAGCAAACGAAAAGCTACTAGGTGACTCATGATAACGGTACTTCATGCAAAATAACATCGTCTAGGGAGGCCTTGATGCACTTTTCGATTATCTTTTATCTACTTTTCGATTATCTGGAAGATATCGCATAATTACTGTAAAATTAGCGGTATTTTAATTTCGCAGTGATACAGACTCTTAATTATTGTAAATGAAGAGTCTAAATACTGAATGTCATGTCTCGAACCTTGAGAGATTTCGAAACATGGCCGTCTTATTTTAAGATTTGCAACCCCACTATTTTCCTTCCAACCTTTTTTTTTTCTCTTGTACGGAAGAACGCTGAAACATATCATGAATTATTTCAAGCAGGAAATACATCTATCAAATTCCATGACTCAATCCTTCAGAGATTCGGGAATATGGACATTTTACTATAATATTTGGGATTCCCATTCTCTCCTTACTCCGTCGAATTTTCAAAAAGAAAAACTAAATAAATAAATAAAATATAATAAAATAATTTCTAAGTGATACCTTGGGTTACAAATCCTAGGCGCTGTCAAAATTTCAAGTTTCTAGCTGAAGTGATTTGGCATGGGCGTTGATCAGTCACTCAAAGGACTCCTTCGTTTATATATAGAGGTTGAAGTTTGTGCCATTCTCAACCAAAATTTGTGTGCATTGCAAAATTCTCATGGGCTCAACTTGCTCGCTAAACCTATCTGCGGGAATCCCAGGCCCGTATCCACGGGGATGTAGGGGAGACAGCCCCCCTAAATTTTTACTGCCCCCGTAAAATTTTCATGGTAGGCTTGCAAATGAACTATAATATGGTTGGATCGGTCCCCCTGTAACTTCTGCCGGGCCCCCCTACATTTTTGGGCTGGCTACCCGCCAGGAGCATCCCTCCCTGGAGATACGTTTGGCAAAGTGGAAGTGCGCTGATAAACAACGCTTGGATAATGAATATTTCTCGCGTGACAACTTTTGTTTTACAAATTTTGTCTGCCTAATACTTTTTCAGCAATCAAGTACAGCTATCAGGCTTGAAACTATTTGTTAAAATCAAGACTAAGAAATATAATTTGAAGTATCCTTTTTTATTTATTCAAATGTAGGTCACCTTTAGAAGGTTAACGGTACACTCAGAGATGTTTAGATGCGCAGAGATTTTTACAAGGATTATGGAATGTGTATTTTGCTGTAGTTCTTGAAGAAAAAGAATTTAATGATGTTTAAGTACATAAAATATTTCATTTGTGGATGTCATGCGTGTGACACTAAAAGAAATACAGTGCTTCGAGGACAAGGTCAGTTCGTTTTATGACAAAACTACAGATCGCAGCATAAAGATCATTTCTATTTCAACAGATTATCATCTCAAAAGACGTATAAAGTAAAATTTCACACAATACGCAGAAATAATTTTAAAATATAGATTTAAAATATTATATTAATACAGTTGAACCTCGATAACTCGAATTTTTTCACACTCCCTTGAACTCTCCATAACACTCAACGTTAAAATAACCTCTATTAAGTCGAATGTTTAAAAATTACAATCTCGTTAAATAGAATTTTCTGTTTCATAATCATATTTAGAAACTTCAGTAACTCGAACTCTTGTATCTGCGAGCCTCTATAATTCAAATTTCTCTTGATGTCACCTCGATAACACGAAGCTATAGCTCTATGCTTTTACGGAATTATCATTGTTGCTAACGTGTATTGTAGTTGTGTTTTACTCATGTCTAGACATGAAAGCCCCCCTCCAAAACAATACATGTACAAGGGCACCCATCAGGGGGGAACAAGGTAGGGCGCTCGCCCCCCTAGAGGAAATCGTACTTCGGAATATCGAAAACCCAATTGAATTTTTACATTAGTTACAGCAAAATTTGAACCTATATTTGAAATGTCGCGTATACTTCCCCCCCCCCACTTGGAAACCACAATATGGGCATTCTTGTACATGTACAGTTTTTTATTTTTATTAGTCATCTTATTTTATTTAAGAGTCTGCATCCCAGCGAAATTAAAATACCGCTATTTTTACAGTAATTATGTGATATCTTCAAATAGATAAAAGATAATTGAAATATGGAACAAGAGCGCCCTAGACAATATTATTCTGCGTGAGGTATCGTTATCACAAGTCACCTAGTGGATTTCCGTTTTCAGCTGTTTAGAAACGCGAAAATAAATGCCGATTTTCAAAATGGCTCGAAATCGAAAGCAGATAAGTGAGTCTTGATAACGGTTTCTCATGTAAAATAATATTGTCTAGGGCGCTCTTGTTCCATATTTCAATTATCTTTTATCTATTTGAAGATATCACATAATTACTGTAAAATTAGCGGTATTTTAATTTCGCCGGGATGAAGACTCTTAAGGAACTTTCACAATTTCAATCTCTTGAGATTGAACGAATGAAAATTCGAGATATATATATAGAGAGAATACATAATCACTTTTAATGAGGAACACAGAACCTCGGTATCTCGAATTTCTTTTGTGGCCGACTTGATAGCGCGAACCTTGATTACTGGTACTCAAAAAAAGAAAGAAAAAAAACTCGATAACTCAAATTTATGTCTACACCCTTCAGCCTCGACTTATCGAGGTCACATTGTGTATGTATAAAGCCAATATTTAAAATTAACTTCGCTAGCATCCTAGAAGTACACAATGATTTTTGCAGGTAAATAATATGGTCTTTGCTTTTTAACAGTATTCTTAGGTTCAAAAGCACGAAAATCGATTAAAACATTGTATTCCAAAATCTATTTAAGCAGCACGTAATACTTTGCTAGTGAAAGACACAAGACTTCGGCTTTCTTGTAAATTACTTGCATAGTAGCGACATCTCTTGGAGTCAGGTAGGAGGCCGCGCAACTCAGACTTACCAACCATACAATCAGAGCTGGATTTAGGTTTGGTGGGGCCCTAAACTACTGAAGGTAATTGCGCCCTTTATGTGTCCAGATGAAGGTAGGCACCCTATATACATAAATGAAGAAACTAGTGATACTTTAGGAAGCAGGCTAGCAGAAGAGGCCCCATTATTTACATCATAGGAGCCTACACAACACGAAGTATTGTTGCTATAGTCTATGTAGATTTTATATTATTTATTGTTTTTCTTATATTTTGAAAATGTACATTCAATTTTTTTCTTCTTTAATTTTTGGCGCCCCTCAAGAGAAAGGAGCTCTAAGTTATAACTTGTTTAGCTTATACGTAAATCCGCTACTGCATACAATAATTTATTGTGATATATGATAATAAGCCTGAATGCTATACACTAGGGTTTCTCAACATGTGGTACGCGTACCACTGGTGGTACGCGAGCTGTTTTTGGTGGCACATAACTGCTTATGGAGGTATCAATAATTAATATGCTTTGGTGGTACGTCTGTGGAAAAGATTGAGAATCCCTGCTATACACGATAATGCCCTTGCGATCATAGGTGAATATACGATAATTTTAGAAGATATTTTTTTGCAGTTTTTGGATGTACAAATAAGTTGTAGATGCATTAAATAATTGTGAGACACAGATACCCTAAGGTATTTAACAGTCATTCCCGCTATAATAAATAATTCTTTAAATTCAATTACGTGTACGAGAAGATGGAAATACTGTTGTTGGTCAGGGTAGTGTTAATAATGATAAAAAGAAATGGTGAGGGCAGTGAGCCAATTTGGGGCTCGAAACTGAAGATTACCAGATAAGTTTGTGACATACTAGCTGAATATACCCATTCTTCGCATGGGGGCTGTATTTGGAAGTCAATGCCTGTGAGAGTATCACAATTCATTTAAACGCCCGCGAAAACTATGGATTTGACACTAATATCGGTCATTTTGGGCTATGTTTACATGTCTCGTTGTCCCCTCTTCCCCCCGCTGACCCTCGGCCCGCATACAATGGTAGCTGGATTTGCTACCCTGAGACCCCCGCTGGTTCGAAATTTGAAGAAAATGGTTCGTCTTGATCTGGGGCCTGGACCAAGGTACCCGTGACCAAATTTTGGTAACTCTCGGTCCACTCGTCTGGTTCCTAGGCCACAGACAGACAGACAAACACAAAAAAACTTTATTTTATTTATATTAGATAGATTAGATTAGATTGTTACTAGCGAATACACGATAATTTTAAAGACAAAAAGTCGATAATTTTGTTATCTGAAATTGGCAAGTCTGGCTCAGCTGCTGATAATAATTACTCTGGAGATGACTGAGGCGTTTATGAGTTGTTTTTTTTTAAAACACATTGAAATGATCTATTAATGCAATTATCTTATAATCTGTGCCTACTCTAAAATTATTTGTGTGTAATATGTTAAAGTAAAATGTGTAAGTCTTTTGAGAGAAGAATGTGTTCAAATAAAAGTGACCTTTAACTCACGAAATACTTTTGCAATAAAACAAATGACCTTCTCAGCAAAATAATGTCCTCTTTACTGTCACACGCACATCTAGTTTCATCCAAAAATATATACTTAAATTCCAACTCTTGAAAAACCTCCAGTGTTCTCATAGATAAATTCCTTTCTAGCCGATATTTCTACAGACAGGAGCTCTTTTCGGTTCACATCCTACAGCTAATATAAGCGAAAATTGAAGCCTGTTTATTGCGCATACAATCGAGGACGCCGAACCTGAAAGCCCCGGGCCCTCCAATGCTGATGTGAGCCCCCACGTATTTTTATGAATATATATTTTTATTGTTATATGTATTGTTATGTGTATTTTTTTAATAAGTGTACAATATTTAGTGTAATTTGAATTCAATTTATCTTAAAATCCTCTTATATGCCTTCTTAGACAGTTGTCTCCAACCAAACACACATCTAAAATGAAACAAACTTACTGGTTCGTTAGATAATAAAATGGACCGATTTTAAATTACCTTGTTAAATCTTTTATTATCTTTAGATGCTTCGTAAAACGTTAACTTACATACAACATAACAGCGATTCCATGACGTTTCATTACATAACATTATATCTTGTTTGCTTGTTACTATGACAACCTTCAATTCGTCGTTCTTAGTTACGTACTCACATTCAATTATTTATTCGAAATACATATATTAATCTCAAGGATCTTATAAAATAGAGGATCTGCCCTTACAACAAAATCTTGAAGCCATACGTCACAGTTTCGCCACCCCTACTCTGCCCACTCCGTCCCCAATAGGATCGCAATGTTTTGAGCCAACAATCATGGCGGAAACGAAAGTATCCAATCAGACAATGGCAGAAACGAGAGTAGCCAATCAGACGTGCCGATGCTCGGTTGTTTTTTGGCTTCATCGATTTAATAGGATGAAGATATATATGGGTAGATCTTCTATTTATAACATCCTTGATTAATCTTATATTATTTTCTTCTTTTTCTTCCTCTATAAAATAAACTGGCTTGTACTTATTTGTAAACCAACTATTGCTCAAAGAAAATACAAGTATACAATAAAGAATACAACATACCGTTGTAAAATGTCCCTCTCCCTCCAAGTTACAGAGAAATCGGTGCCCTTGCGTACACTCAGGGCTGCTTGTAGATTTCATGGCAGCCCACTATTGCCAACTTCGTGTTTATGAAAATAACCAAATAACTATTCAAAATTCGCTAAATTCCTATATTAACAATGGACTAAGGCAGGGGTGTCATTTGGGTCATCTCTAATGGTATGGAGAGCAAAGGGAAAGCAATCTCCGAGGTTGAGCACGACTGTTGGTCATGAAGTTGAAAGATTTCATTTTCAATAAAGAATTTATTTCATTTATTTGATTGTAAGTAAATT
Organism: Thermobia domestica; assembly: GCF_964235325.1. Lineage (NCBI taxonomy): Eukaryota > Metazoa > Arthropoda > Insecta > Zygentoma > Lepismatidae > Thermobia > Thermobia domestica. Next base: position 42,545,886 of record NC_137455.1, on the reverse strand, counting down.
TTATATTTAATCTCTATCATTTACTTTTGAACTTCTTTATTATTATTATTATTATTATTATTATTATTATTATTATTATTATTATTATTATTGCAATGCATAAATTCTATTTAAACTCATTGTAATTAGACCTCTAAAACCAACATGGTTTTGGATAGCGTGGACAGTTCTTCAAACTAATTAATCGTATTATGCAAGGAATTCCTGTATTTTCTAATAAATTATTATTTTTAAATCCTTGTCCATTGTATCAAAAGGTCCCTTAAGCATATTAGTCAACAGAGAACAGTTCGATAAACCTAAATAGATAATCACGCATGAACTTATGTGTATGTGTTATGTGTTTATTCTGTTACTGGTTGTTCACTACATCCTGACTGTTTTACAGCATTAGGGATTTGGACCGCTCAGGGATCAATGGCTATAATCCCTCAATACTGGTATTAAGCTTTATTGATACTTCTCTCATTTTGTAACGGATATATTTGTTCTGCACCTTCACGTGGAGGACGCTACTGTAAACACTCTACAACAACATAACCTGTACAACAGAAACACATTTTTAAAAAAACAAGTGAGTTTCGTTTCTTATTGACAAACTGCGATAGACTTCCGAACTATGGGATTCAATATTAAATAAAACCAGAGGTCTGTAGCTTTCAGTTGTAATTGAGGGATAAGAAAGAAGGAAGGCTTATTCTTAGGACACTAAACTTCATATAGAAAGTGCCAGTTCTTGTTATCTTTAGCGTTTTAGATATATAAAAATTAATATTAAGACAGAAAATCTTAGATTTCCGTCATTTCCTGTTCCAGTAGAGAGAACAGAATAGGGTTGATTTTGAATTTAACATCTCGTTCAGCAGCGAGGCTGTATGAGACGTGGACCTACTGATTAACGTGGAATCCGCTAACCGCTTAGCCATGAAGGAGCTCGAGAACAGACTAAAAATTAAATCTATTCTTGTGATGCTTAACCGATTCCAAAAAATCGCTTCTCATTATCTACTATCGTTTTAGCGATCAATGATGACTCCCTTCGTAAAATAGTTGGTTTTGCCACATTCGGTTTCAATAAAGGACTAACGAAGGAGCTGGGTCTGTTCTTGGATCCCTTAATTGACACCAAAATTCATTTCCGCATCTCGATATCTCTTACAGTTTTTTCTCTACGTAGATGAACACTGAAGCTGAAAGTGATAATGAATTCGTATCGCTTTCGGTTTTAGTGGCGCGATATGGGTAAAGATGGAATCTATTCTTGAGACTCTTATTCGAATTCAAGATACTACTTGTCGCCATATACTAGGTTGTTTCAAAAAAATTTCAAGACTATTTTTGTTTACAAGAAAGTACTTTATTTATCTACTTTTACATATGATCACCTTTTAAATACTCACCTTGTACAGAAAAAAAGAAACAGCGGTCGCTGCGTTTCCGCCACTGCTGGAATGTCTCGTAAAAATCTTCTTTTTAAAGTGTGTCAAACACTTTTCTGCGATTTGCACTGGATCTCCGCAATAGTGTCCAAACGGCGTACTTTTGAGTTGGACCTCCAGCTCCAAGAAATGACGAAGACTACAGGAACCAAATCTGGCGGGTGCGGAAGTGTGATTATCTTGTTTCTGGTGAAAACCTCGAGTGTGAAGGTTAGCACGGTAACAGAATGCATTCTTATGGAGGAGCCGCCAGTTTTTCGCGTGCTATACATCCTGTCACTTTCGCCGAATATCTTCCCTCAGACAACCTTAAAAGTCTGACCCCGAGGACGAATTCGTGAGGCACAATGCCGCGAATGTTGAAAAACGATGAATATGCATTGCTTGAACTGCGAGGCTGTCTCGCCTTTTTCGATCGTGGAAATGATGGACACTTCAACTCTGAAGACTGTTGATTTGTCTCAGGATCGTATCTGTACACTCAAGTGGGCCGGATACGGGGATCGGATTTCAATCTTACAAGCAAACTCTTGTGGGATTGGGATCTGATGGACACAGAACTTGCATCCTTGGCAGCAGGGCGCCCCTTGAGTCTACGTATTTGAGTAGACCACCCTTTTGGCATATTAAGGATATTTTGGCTATGGATTTTGTTGAGAGCGAAATTCGACTTCTATCTTTGTAGCGTTAGTTATTTCTCACTTAAGTCTTTGGCGCCCCTATTCTTCGTCTTCCTTCTTCTCTATCCCTCTCTCTGTCTTCATTACTTCAAGATTTTTTTTTTACAAATTTTCAACCTTCCCCCCCCCCCCCCCGATTTTGAACTTGTCACTTACGATTTATTTAACGTACAACTCTGATCTGAAATTACCAGCTGAGACGTTGCAAGACACGATTCATGGATAAAGTAGATAGTGATTGGGTCCTCCATCACATTTTGACCTATCGCCGAAATGAACAAAGACTTCGTAGTTGACGACACTTCGATTACGTTCTCTCACCGTCGTCCCTCTTAAGTTTTTTTTTAATCTGTTGGTCACTTTCCTTTCTGTTTTGGTTTTCAATTACCTTGTAGTTAACCTGGGCCCAGAAATTATACTTTGGTTTATCTAGTTATATCTTTAGAAATGCTCTGTGTTACGTGCCTGCCTCACAAAGTTTTTTTTTCATTATTTAAGCACGAATTGATTATATAAAAGTGAAAAATTTATAGATGCGCGGTATCAGGTAGAAAAGCGATTTTCTTTTTCATATGTAATGTCGGAAGTCATTTGTTTTGGGACAATGTTTGCAACCTTGTAAAAAATTTTATTATTGGGGTGATTAATTTAAATGTGTGCGCATTTATTGAATATAAATATATATATATAGAGAGAGAGAGAAATGAATACGTCGAAATGTATATGTACTTAATATGTGAATATGATTTTAAAGTAAAAGTATGACATTAAATGTATTATGAATATATGTAAGAGCGCTCGTGTCTGTCCCCCCTAAACGTGTATTGGTTGCTATAGTTTGCCAGTGAGTTTTCCGACGAATTTGAGAATGTAGATTTTGTCATGAATACCGCCGTGCACTTAAGTAATTTTCCTTTTCTTTTGAATAAATGTAAATGATACCTCATGTAATTCTGTAATGGCATGTATTGGAAAGTAACGGCAGGTCTAAACGTAACCCACATTATAACGAATATTATCCCTGAACTACCAACCAAAAACCATTGTGGAAAGTGTACCTTGAATCCTTCTCACCTGCATATGTATCCTGTGACTTGACCAGTTTTTTTTAATCCTCAATTTGAACCTTTATACTCCGTACAACTGCGGGAGATCGTTTTAAAAATCCGAATTATATACACATATGTACGAAAGTGATCCTAAGGAAAGGCCTCATAACGTGTCCCAGTGTTGCATAAATAACTTAAAACTATTCAATTAATAAGTTTGGAAATGGACCGTCTAAGAGGAGAAACGCCCTCTAGCGATAGTGATTTTCGAAATCCCTGGATGGGTATAAAGCGTCGCAGTGTGCGATTGCAGATATAAACTGTTAAAAGTTATAAACCAAGTATAGACGACGAATGGTTTTGTAAACCAATAGATATATATATATACATATAGAGATATATATAAACACGAACGAAGTTAAATGGAGCGAAATGTTTTGGACACTATGAGTAGTGCGTGATTTGTGATTTGAACGCTCAAAATCATTAATATCTTATTACCCAATGTGAGGTAGAGACTCATATAAGATCTAATACACCTAAAAGTTTTTTTTTCTTTTCTTTCCTCTTTGTTCATATACTTTTTTTTAAGTGAAATAAGTGTCTTCTTTGCGTATGTCGCAAATCATAATTTGCTTTAGCATGCCTAAGATATGATACATGTAAATAATTTTTTCCTTTCCATTTGTCAATATGATTGAATATATAAAGATTTACTAAAGTATAACTTCATGTACTCTATTAATATATAACCAAGAACTTGTGCTTTTAATATTTTCTTACAATTATTTGTTTTGTCCTTTTTTTTCACTATGAATGTAATAAACTATTTGTATCTTTGTAGTTAGTTGGTTTCCTTTAAACATATATACACTGTCCTGAGTGAGTGAGCGTGTGAATGCATGATAGATTTAATTTAAGTAATTTTAGTGATATCATTTGTCATATTAACATCTGTAATATATGTGTCATGTTTTAATATATGTATTAAGGTAAATAACCTAGGTCATGAAGGACCGCTACTAATGGTTTAAATCGGCTCTAGGAGTGAAACAAAAATAGCAGGATGAGCCTAAATACGACATCTTTCTTCCAGGAAGTTGAGACTTTTATTGATACGATACATAAATTTATATTGAGTTAATAAGTTTAGTTTTTTTTTCCTCTTGGCTAATTCATATGTATGGTCGATCCTAGAGAACAGAGTTCAGATGCTGGATGGTTATCAATCACCGGTTGGAATAACAGTACAAAGAATGATTTCACTTTTCTCATTTCCAGGTCTAGGTCTGGGCAACCCCACGATCGTGGTGCCTGGAGCTAGGTCTGGGTGGTATGAGGGAACATGTGTCTATTCCGAAGCATTCCAAAATTGATTAGTCGTTAATAACATTTAGAATGATTCATCTTTCAACGACTTTCCCGACCTTTTACTATATTTCCGGAATTATCCAGTAATCTGTTTCTTATTAAAATACCCTATTTCTTTTCTTTCTTCTTTACCTACCTCCTTCTTTTACCCTTCTACTTTCTTCTCTTTCTTTCCTATTTCTAAATGAAAGAAAACGGAGTCATGATTGCGAGTAGTCGCTATTGGCACGGTCAATAAGTTGTTTAGATGAGTTTTCTTCGGGAGTCCAATATGGAATAATTAACAATAACAAAAGGTTTATTGGAAGTTACTTTATTGAAGAATAATCATGATTTCGATTAGTAGATGATGTTTCGTAAATCGTCCTCGTTAAAGAAAGTTAATTTTTAGCGACTCCTCTCCAGTACTTTGCATAATTTTCTTCGTTTACATACTTTTTTTTTAACGTTTTCTTTCAATATTGGCTAACCGTGACAGGATCTGTTGCCCTGGACACGGCGGTTTCTATGGCAACGGACTTCGTTTTTCTTTCAATTTTGGCGACCGTTGACATCGGACAGTTACCATGGAAACAATTGTTTTCCCTGGTAACGAATCGGAAATTATTTATTAAACACTGTTTAGGATCGAGCACATATTGACTTGGCCACAAAAGGTGCATAATTAAAAAGTTACAGTGGGATTAAATAATTATAGTCATTGGCTGTTCTGCTATCTTTGTCTCTCTCTGTAGAAAGGGGGAAATGAAGGAATTTGCTAAAGTGACTTCTGAAATTTGAAAATGCTGGAAGTTGACCCAAGGAGGGAATTAGATAGGAGTCCCTTAATTTATGAATAGTACCTGATTAATAAGTATTGTTAGTTTATAAGGATATAATTGCATGTGTTTATATTGTGTCTTTTTGTATGGAAACTATGGCAACTAATAGGGAAGTAGTATCACACGAGAACGCGGAAGTCTCATGTACACAATGTACTTTAGAAAGTAGTGAGAAAAGAGCTCGCGTCTCTCGTAGGCTAGTGAGGTGTCACGAATGTGGGCTGAAATGGATCCATTTCAGTTGTATTAATTTAGAGGATACTGCTGAAAATGCAGAAAAGGTCCGGGCTGGTGAAATCGTTAAATACTGCAAAGAATGTGAGGGGAAGCTCCACCAGTCGCGTGAACCCATGAGTTTATCCTCTGAAAAAGAAAATGAACATCCCGATTCGGACGGTGAGCGAGGGTATAGTACCCCGAAGAACCGAGGCCAAATATCTCCAGTGGAGATATCTGACCTCGATGATGATGAAAGAGATGGGGATCCAATTGGTGATAAACCCAAAGAAAAGCAAAGGAAGACTGTGTCATCTAATAATGACGCTCTCCTCCTTTCATTGCAACAAATGCTACAAGAAATGAATGAAAATAACCGGGAAATGAGACGCGAAATAAATGAAAAAATAGATAAGAATAGTCTGGAAATGAGACGCGAAATAAATGAGAAAATAGATAATAATAGCCTGGAGATGAGACGTGAAATAAATGAAAAATTTGACACCTCGAAACGAGAAACCGAATCTCGATTCGAGGTATTAACCCAGAAAATCGACAACATATGTTTGGACTTTGCTTCCTCAATAACCACATTGAGGCAGCAAACGTCTACTGAAATTGATTTGGTCAGATGCGAGGCTCAACAGTCCCTAAAGCAATTTCAGCAGGAGACTGAGGATAAATTAGAGCATGTAAATTCTGAAATTGAACAAATGGATACCAAATTGCATAAAATCAACAATAAATTAGAAACACAGCAGGCCGAAATTGATAGTTTAAAGTCAACCTTGTCAGACTTATCATTGAAAACCAAACTGGAAGTAACTGACCAGAAAATTTCGAAAATTCAAAACGAGATAGCAAATATTCAAAAAGAAATGACAAAATCTAGTCGCGAAAAATCAGAGGTAACCTATCCTTTCCCCGGTAGCGATTCCTCAGAAATATTACCCGCTATAACAACTACCCGTGGCGCAGGAAAAGAAAATTTAGTGTCAGTTGATGCACGGGATATTGCGACGCACTACCCCATGCATCGGTCAGAACCAAAGTCGTGGTTCAATTCCAATAGTGTGCCGAATCAGTCGAGTGTTGTGACGACTACGGTCACTAGCGTGAGTGCTCCCTCCTTACATGGAGGTATACAATCACATAGCGTGTTGCCGGGAAGAGGAGATGGGTGCCATTCTGAGTCGTTGTTCATGGGTGCGATTGGTCCGGGGATGGAGCCCAACATACTCAATACGACCAACAGAATCCCTTTCACTTACATGGGTAATTATAACACCGCTACAACGTCGTCGGTGGTAAATCCGGTGACGACTCCGATTGTGCAGGATAATATGTTAATTCCCAGTAACTATTCCCCTGCTTATGTTAGTATGGGTTCCAAGGTTTCGCTGAGGGATATTGAACGTTTTCCCACGTTTGATGGGAACATTGCGAACTGGTTACCTCGTGTTTTCCTGCTACCTAAAAGGTGAACTCACAATTTCCAGAATCTTAAGCTTTTCAACTGTACTGAGGACAAAAAAACGGGAACTTCTATCTCAATACCCAAAGTGAATGTTACACTGTCTCATTTGAGTGCATGAGAGTATGAGTGAGTAGTTAGTTTATTGGTATTAATACATGTTAATTCTATTCAACAAAATTTTGTTATTCAAACAAAATTTTTTTTAACGACGCCGGGGAACTGTAATATGCCATTACAGTCTAATGATATTATGTTCTTAACAGGAGGGTGCCCGAAATTTTTTGCACCGACTGTACTTGATGTTTAACAAAAAATTTCTGGCTGTTCATATAATTAAAAAAATGGTAATTTTATTTGTTATTCTATTTCGATTAACATGGAAAACTGTAAAAAAAAAATTCATTACGGATTGTAGTTTTGGGAATCAATATCTTTATTTATATTTTAAATTAGTTATAAGTTTTGTATATGGATATGTAAATGGATTATTACAATTCTTACGGTGTCAGTGCTATCTGAAAATATAGATCCACTATTGGACGGAACTTTCCAGATCAAATAACCAATCTAAAATTCGACAGAATTTTCAGGACCACCCTTCACCTCTCTTTTAGATACCTAGGTCCTTCTAAAATCTAGTTTAATCCAGATTTTACCAAATTTTATTCGTTTCAAAGCCCCACCGCCAAAATGCTTAGTTTTGATTGGCTGATAAACCCACGCTATGATATTAGGGCGCAATTATTCCATTCCCTGCAAGAATTTCACGGAAGATGCCGGACTAAGATCTTCCCGGCAAAAAAACGTTGAAAAGGAGTGAGAAAGCTGCAAACAAGGTAACATTTGGGATTTCATTAATACCTAAAATCTCTGGAAGTCTCGAGGAGCCATGAACTGTTAAATTTCATAGTCAAAACTGGACTAAAAAAGGCTGAAATAGTAAGGGCGATATAGTGACGCCATGTTTTCATCCACCGATCGTTATGGACAGGATTCAAAAGTAGTGTGATTTCTGTTTTCTTTCCTAAAACCGGTTCAGAAGATCAGTGTTTCCCCTTATATTTTCACCTCCAATTTTCCTGATAATTGAGGGTTACAAGACCTGTCCATATATAGATTTGTCTGTGTAGTTAGTACGTGATTTTTTTTTTTTTTAGCATACATGGCGGTATTTAATTTTGTTGTAGTTAGAATAGTAATCACAATGTACGTGTAAATTTACAGTAAGGGCTCCTATCTGACTCCCAAATTGGGAGTACGGCTTCCAGCGGGATGAGTTGAACATTTAGTTTGTTTCCGGGTTCCTGCCCCTTCAGGGCAGGGGTCCTATTGCTAGCTAATACTCCGATATGTCCCCTCAGGGCATTAATTAAACACTCAAGAATGTGATTTAGTGAATACAGGGCCAGTTGGCCCTGTTTCCTTTCTTCCCCTTTCCTTTCATAGAGCCGATTTAAAATGGTAAAATATGAATGTTTTCTGTGTATATTTATTAGTATAACATGTATTAATGTAGTGTGTAGTATGGATGTGGCATGTATGTGTTCGTAATGTAGAAACATGTTCTAGTAGTAGTAATTGTGGTAGTTAAGTGATGAAAGAGTGTGTGAGATAATTAAATATGGACAGTGTAGTATTTACTATGCGATAAATTCTTTATTATTCCGTCATTAAGTGAACTCATACACAATATTCAAAAGTGAACGTAATATAGTATAATAATTCCGTGTACAAGGTCACATTCAGTTGTTCAAGGGTTGATTATATCGTCGCTAGCCCTAGTGTCAAGAGTCAGTACTAACCGCCATTCTTCTGTCGAGGTGCTTAGTGATTTAGATTTCATGAAATTGACCTTTCTTTCCGAAATAAAACCTAGAAGGTATAATTCACAGCCCATATGAATGTACAGTTAGGTCAAGTGACCCAAAATTAATATATTCTGAAAGTTTCAACATTCTGCATAGTCTAGAAATCGAGATATTTAAGTAAATAAACAATACGTAATTTTTTAACAGAAGTCGGGCGATATGATGCTAGTTCTTCGCTTTGGAATTATATTAGATGTTCATTTTTCTTCGTGGCTGCAGAAGTTCATTGTTACTGCAGAATTTTATAAACATTAAATATTATCGCGGATAATTCTATTTTCAGTGAACATACGTAGGATTTTTTTTTTCGTTCTTAATAAAGCTACCAGGTATTACATAGTATTGTGTGTGTGTGAAAGAGTCTTGAGTTCGAGTGAGGTTGTCGTGCGGTGATCGGAATGGGAAATGTTTGTAGTGACTATAGATTTTAAAGTATTATGATGAAAAGTGTAAATAGGCTGGGCGTAGATAGAGGAAACAGGGTGTTTGTAGAATATAGCGTCGTGGCAAATGAATATTAATGTGAATATGAATATAAAGTATATGAATATTGTAGTAAATGAATATAGAATATAGGACACCCATATAGTTAAATATATAGTAGCCCAGTGAATACTTCGCCGTGTGTTGATATATAGATATTGAATAGATACGTGTAGCTACAAACATGTCAAGTTCTGACCCCTGCACCATGATATCACGCGGACCGGAGGGCAATATATAGTCGGACTATGGTAATACTTTGTAGTTTTATGTGTTATAATAATAATCAACCATAGTAATACCATCTGATAGAAGGGGTAGCATCATATAATCGTTGACTAGACATATTGAATAATAAATTATGAAAAGACAATAGTAGCTATAGAACGGGGCTGTAGTAAATTATATTTTCTGGTCGGTTTTTTTTTAAATAGAATATCCTGCTCCGTGAGATTTTTTTTTCTTCACGTTACCTACTCAGGCTAGCTTACAATGTTCATGGAGGCGACAGCTCTGATAGGGTTACAGAATCAAAACAATTAGTTATTGAAATTTATTTTAGCTTACCCGGATGTCGACCCCTAGTCCCTTTAAGTATTTTCATTTCTTTTCTTAGTTTAATTAGACGAGGGAAATTAACGACATCCCAGACTGTGGCGTGTCTGCGCAGGGTAGCTATCGGTGAGGTTTGGCAATAGAAATCACCGATCCAAAATTCAGTTTATTTAATTTTTTTTTTATTTCGGCAAATCATTAGTTAGGGATATCTTAGATAATACTTCTATTCTAGTTTCATTACTGTCCTCGAACCTTCTTAGTTTTTCTAAGGGGTCGAATATTTTTTTTCCTTACTTAGAGATTTCAAAATTGGGGACGCAGTTACCTGGTCCCTTTCCCCCTCTCCTTTTATCCTGCTGGTCTGGGCCGGATACGGGGATCGGATTTCAATCTTACAAGCAAACTCTTGTGGGATTGGGATCTGATGGACACAGAACTTGCATCCTTGGCAGCAGGGCGCCCCTTGAGTCTACGTATTTGAGTAGACCACCCTTTTGGCATATTAAGGATATTTTGGCTATGGATTTTGTTGAGAGCGAAATTCGACTTCTATCTTTGTAGCGTTAGTTATTTCTCACTTAAGTCTTTGGCGCCCCTATTCTTCGTCTTCCTTCTTCTCTATCCCTCTCTCTGTCTTCATTACTTCAAGATTTTTTTTTACAAATTTTCAAACTTCCCCCCCCCCGATTTTGAACTTGTCACTTACGATTTATTTAACGTACAACTCTGATCTGAAATTACCAGCTGAGACGTTGCAAGACACGATTCATGGATAAAGTAGATAGTGATTGGGTCCTCCATCACATTTTGACCTATCGCCGAAATGAACAAAGACTTCGTAGTTGACGACACTTCGATTACGTTCTCTCACCGTCGTCCCTCTTAAGTTTTTTTTTAATCTGTTGGTCACTTTCCTTTCTGTTTTGGTTTTCAATTACCTTGTAGTTAACCTGGGCCCAGAAATTGTACTTTGGTTTATCTAGTTATATCTTTAGAAATGCTCTGTGTTACGTGCCTGCCTCACAAAGTTTTTTTTTCATTATTTAAGCACGAATTGATTATATAAAAGTGAAAAATTTATAGATGCGCGGTATCAGGTAGAAAAGCGATTTTCTTTTTCATATGTAATGTCGGAAGTCATTTGTTTTGGGACAATGTTTGCAACCTTGTAAAAAATTTTATTATTGGGGTGATTAATTTAAATGTGTGCGCATTTATTGAATATAAATATATATATATATAGAGAGAGAGAGAAATGAATACGTCGAAATGTATATGTACTTAATATGTGAATATGATTTTAAAGTAAAAGTATGACATTAAATGTATTATGAATATATGTAAGAGCGCTCGTGTCTGTCCCCCCTAAACGTGTATTGGTTGCTATAGTTTGCCAGTGAGTTTTCCGACGAATTTGAGAATGTAGATTTTGTCATGAATACCGCCGTGCACTTAAGTAATTTTCCTTTTCTTTTGAATAAATGTAAATGATACCTCATGTAATTCTGTAATGGCATGTATTGGAAAGTAACGGCAGGTCTAAACGTAACCCACATTATAACGAATATTATCCCTGAACTACCAACCAAAAACCATTGTGGAAAGTGTACCTTGAATCCTTCTCACCTGCATATGTATCCTGTGACTTGACCAGTTTTTTTTATCCTCAATTTGAACCTTTATACTCCGTACACCTGCGGGAGATCGTTTTAAAAATCCGAATTATATACACATATGTACGAAAGTGATCCTAAGGAAAGGCCTCATAACGTGTCCCAGTGTTGCATAAATAACTTAAAACTATTCAATTAATAAGTTTGGAAATGGACCGTCTAAGAGGAGAAACGCCCTCTAGCGATAGTGATTTTCGAAGTCCCTGGATGGGTATAAAGTGTCGCAGTGTGCGATTGCAGATATAAACTGTTAAAAGTTATAAACCAAGTATAGACGACGAATGGTTTTGTAAACCAATAGATATATATATACATATAGAGATATACATAAACACGAACGAAGTTAAATGGAGCGAAATGTTTTGGACACTATGAGTAGTGCGTGATTTGTGATTTGAACGCTCAAAATCATTAATATCTTATTACCCAATGTGAGGTAGAGACTCATATAAGATCTAATACACCTAAAAGTTTTTTTTTCTTTTCTTTCCTCTTTGTTCATATACTTTTTTTTAAGTGAAATAAGTGTCTTCTTTGCGTATGTCGCAAATCATAATTTGCTTTAGCATGCCTAAGATATGATACATGTAAATAATTTTTTCCTTTCCATTTGTCAATATGATTGAATATATAAAGATTTACTAAAGTATAACTTCATGTACTCTATTAATATATAACCAAGAACTTGTGCTTTTAATATTTTCTTACAATTATTTGTTTTGTCCTTTTTTTTCACTATGAATGTAATAAACTATTTGTATCTTTGTAGTTAGTTGGTTTCCTTTAAACATATATACACTGTCCTGAGTGAGTGAGCGTGTGAATGCATGATAGATTTAATTTAAGTAATTTTAGTGATATCATTTGTCATATTAACATCTGCATATATCTTTCAATTTCCGTTCAAAGAAAAACGAAGTCCGTTGCCATAGAAACCGCCGTGTCCAGGGCAACAGATCCTGTCACGGTTAGCCAATATTGAAAGAAAACGTTAAAAAAAAAGTATGTAAACGAAGAAAATTATGCAAAGTACTGGAGAGGAGTCGCTAAAAATTAACTTTCTTTAACGAGGACGATTTACGAAACATCATCTACTAATCGAAATCATGATTATTCTTCAATAAAGTAACTTCCAATAAACCTTTTGTTATTGTTAATTATTCCATATTGGACTCCCGCAGAAAACTCATCTAAACAACTTATTGACCGTGCCAATAGCGACTACTCGCAATCATGACTCCGTTTTCTTTCATTTAGAAATAGGAAAGAAAGAGAAGAAAGTAGAAGGGTAAAAGAAGGAGGTAGGTAAAGAAGAAAGAAAAGAAATAGGGTATTTTAATAAGAAACAGATTACTGGATAATTCCGGAAATATAGTAAAAGGTCGGGAAAGTCGTTGAAAGATGAATCATTCTAAATGTTATTAACGACTAATCAATTTTGGAATGCTTCGGAATAGACACATGTTCCCTCATACCACCCAGACCTAGCTCCAGGCACCACGATCGTGGGGTTGCCCAGACCTAGACCTGGAAATGAGAAAAGTGAAATCATTCTTTGTACTGTTATTCCAACCGGTGATTGATAACTATCCAGCATCTGAACTCTGTTCTCTAGGATCGACCATACATATGAATTAGCCAAGAGGAAAAAAAAAACTAAACTTATTAACTCAATATAAATTTATGTATCGTATCAATAAAAGTCTCAACTTCCTGGAAGAAAGATGTCGTATTTAGGCTCATCCTGCTATTTTTGTTTCACTCCTAGAGCCGATTTAAACCATTAGTAGCGGTCCTTCATGACCTAGGTTATTTACCTTAATACATATATTAAAACATGACACATATATTACAGATGTTAATATGACAAATGATATCACTAAAATTACTTAAATTAAATCTATCATGCATTCACACGCTAACTCACTCAGGACAGTGTATATATGTTTAAAGGAAACCAACTAACTACAAAGATACAAATAGTTTATTACATTCATAGTGAAAAAAAAGGACAAAACAAATAATTGTAAGAAAATATTAAAAGCACAAGTTCTTGGTTATATATTAATAGAGTACATGAAGTTATACTTTAGTAAATCTTTATATATTCAATCATATTGACAAATGGAAAGGAAAAAATTATTTACATGTATCATATCTTAGGCATGCTAAAGCAAATTATGATTTGCGACATACGCAAAGAAGACACTTATTTCACTTAAAAAAAAGTATATGAACAAAGAGGAAAGAAAAGAAAAAAAAACTTTTAGGTGTATTAGATCTTATATGAGTCTCTACCTCACATTGGGTAATAAGATATTAATGATTTTGAGCGTTCAAATCACAAATCACGCACTACTCATAGTGTCCAAAACATTTCGCTCCATTTAACTTCGTTCGTGTTTATATATATCTCTATATGTATATATATATCTATTGGTTTACAAAACCATTCGTCGTCTATACTTGGTTTATAACTTTTAACAGTTTATATCTGCAATCGCACACTGCGACGCTTTATACCCATCCAGGGATTTCGAAAATCACTATCGCTAGAGGGCGTTTCTCCTCTTAGACGGTCCATTTCCAAACTTATTAATTGAATAGTTTTAAGTTATTTATGCAACACTGGGACACGTTATGAGGCCTTTCCTTAGGATCACTTTCGTACATATGTGTATATAATTCGGATTTTTAAAACGATCTCCCGCAGGTGTACGGAGTATAAAGGTTCAAATTGAGGATAAAAAAAACTGGTCAAGTCACAGGATACATATGCAGGTGAGAAGGATTCAAGGTACACTTTCCACAATGGTTTTTGGTTGGTAGTTCAGGGATAATATTCGTTATAATATGGGTTACGTTTAGACCTGCCGTTACTTTCCAATACATGCCATTACAGAATTACATGAGGTATCATTTACATTTATTCAAAAGAAAAGGAAAATTACTTAAGTGCACGGCGGTATTCATGACAAAATCTACATTCTCAAATTCGTCGGAAAACTCACTGGCAAACTATAGCAACCAATACACGTTTAGGGGGGACAGACACGAGCGCTCTTACATATATTCATAATACATTTAATGTCATACTTTTACTTTAAAATCATATTCACATATTAAGTACATATACATTTCGACGTATTCATTTCTCTCTCTCTCTATATATATATATATATATATATATATTTATATTCAATAAATGCGCACACATTTAAATTAATCACCCCAATAATAAAATTTTTTACAAGGTTGCAAACATTGTCCCAAAACAAATGACTTCCGACATTACATATGAAAAAGAAAATCGCTTTTCTACCTGATACCGCGCATCTATAAATTTTTCACTTTTATATAATCAATTCGTGCTTAAATAATGAAAAAAAAAACTTTGTGAGGCAGGCACGTAACACAGAGCATTTCTAAAGATATAACTAGATAAACCAAAGTACAATTTCTGGGCCCAGGTTAACTACAAGGTAATTGAAAACCAAAACAGAAAGGAAAGTGACCAACAGATTAAAAAAAACTTAAGAGGGACGACGGTGAGAGAACGTAATCGAAGTGTCGTCAACTACGAAGTCTTTGTTCATTTCGGCGATAGGTCAAAATGTGATGGAGGACCCAATCACTATCTACTTTATCCATGAATCGTGTCTTGCAACGTCTCAGCTGGTAATTTCAGATCAGAGTTGTACGTTAAATAAATCGTAAGTGACAAGTTCAAAATCGGGGGGGGGGGGAAGGTTGAAAATTTGTAAAAAAAAAATCTTGAAGTAATGAAGACAGAGAGAGGGATAGAGAAGAAGGAAGACGAAGAATAGGGGCGCCAAAGACTTAAGTGAGAAATAACTAACGCTACAAAGATAGAAGTCGAATTTCGCTCTCAACAAAATCCATAGCCAAAATATCCTTAATATGCCAAAAGGGTGGTCTACTCAAATACGTAGACTCAAGGGGCGCCCTGCTGCCAAGGATGCAAGTTCTGTGTCCATCAGATCCCAATCCCACAAGAGTTTGCTTGTAAGATTGAAATCCGATCCCCGTATCCGGCCCAGACCAGCAGGATAAAAGGAGAGGGGGAAAGGGACCAGGTAACTGCGTCCCCAATTTTGAAATCTCTAAGTAAGGAAAAAAATATTCGACCCCTTAGAAAAACTAAGAAGGTTCGAGGACAGTAATGAAACTAGAATAGAAGTATTATCTAAGATATCCCTAACTAATGATTTGCCGAAATAAAAAAAAAATTAAATAAACTGAATTTTGGATCGGTGATTTCTATTGCCAAACCTCACCGATAGCTACCCTGCGCAGACACGCCACAGTCTGGGATGTCGTTAATTTCCCTCGTCTAATTAAACTAAGAAAAGAAATGAAAATACTTAAAGGGACTAGGGGTCGACATCCGGGTACGCTAAAATAAATTTCAATAACTAATTGTTTTGATTCTGTAACCCTATCAGAGCTGTCGCCTCCATGAACATTGTAAGCTAGCCTGAGTAGGTAACGTGAAGGAAAAAAAAATCTCACGGAGCAGGATATTCTATTTTAAAAAAAACCGACCAGGAAATATAATTCACTACAGCCCCGTTCTATAGCTACTATTGTCTTTTCATAATTTATTATTCAATATGTCTAGTCAACGATTATATGATGCTACCCCTTCTATCAGATGGTATTACTATGGTTGATTATTATTATAACACATAAAACTACAAAGTATTACCATAGTCCGACTATATATTGCCCTCCGGTCCGCGTGATATCATGGTGCAGGGGTCAGAACTTGAGATGTTTGTAGCTACACGTATCTATTCAATATCTATATATCAACACACGGCGAAGTATTCACTGGGCTACTATATATTTAACTATATGGGTGTCCTATATTCTATATTCATTTACTACAATATTCATATACTTTATATTCATATTCACATTAATATTCATTTGCCACGACGCTATATTCTACAAACACCCTGTTTCCTCTATCTACGCCCAGCCTATTTACACTTTTCATCATAATACTTTAAAATCTATAGTCACTACAAACATTTCCCATTCCGATCACCGCACGACAACCTCACTCGAACTCAAGACTCTTTCACACACACACAATACTATGTAATACCTGGTAGCTTTATTAAGAACGAAAAAAAAATCCTACGTATGTTCACTGAAAATAGAATTATCCGCGATAATATTTAATGTTTATAAAATTCTGCAGTAACAATGAACTTCTGCAGCCACGAAGAAAAATGAACATCTAATATAATTCCAAAGCGAAGAACTAGCATCATATCGCCCGACTTCTGTTAAAAAATTACGTATTGTTTATTTACTTAAATATCTCGATTTCTAGACTATGCAGAATGTTGAAACTTTCAGAATATATTAATTTTGGGTCACTTGACCTAACTGTACATTCATATGGGCTGTGAATTATACCTTCTAGGTTTTATTTCGGAAAGAAAGGTCAATTTCATGAAATCTAAATCACTAAGCACCTCGACAGAAGAATGGCGGTTAGTACTGACTCTTGACACTAGGGCTAGCGACGATATAATCAACCCTTGAACAACTGAATGTGACCTTGTACACGGAATTATTATACTATATTACGTTCACTTTTGAATATTGTGTATGAGTTCACTTAATGACGGAATAATAAAGAATTTATCGCATAGTAAATACTACACTGTCCATATTTAATTATCTCACACACTCTTTCATCACTTAACTACCACAATTACTACTACTAGAACATGTTTCTACATTACGAACACATACATGCCACATCCATACTACACACTACATTAATACATGTTATACTAATAAATATACACAGAAAACATTCATATTTTACCATTTTAAATCGGCTCTATGAAAGGAAAGGGGAAGAAAGGAAACAGGGCCAACTGGCCCTGTATTCACTAAATCACATTCTTGAGTGTTTAATTAATGCCCTGAGGGGACATATCGGAGTATTAGCTAGCAATAGGACCCCTGCCCTGAAGGGGCAGGAACCCGGAAACAAACTAAATGTTCAACTCATCCCGCTGGAAGCCGTACTCCCAATTTGGGAGTCAGATAGGAGCCCTTACTGTAAATTTACACGTACATTGTGATTACTATTCTAACTACAACAAAATTAAATACCGCCATGTATGCTAAAAAAAAAAAAAAATCACGTACTAACTACACAGACAAATCTATATATGGACAGGTCTTGTAACCCTCAATTATCAGGAAAATTGGAGGTGAAAATATAAGGGGAAACACTGATCTTCTGAACCGGTTTTAGGAAAGAAAACAGAAATCACACTACTTTTGAATCCTGTCCATAACGATCGGTGGATGAAAACATGGCGTCACTATATCGCCCTTACTATTTCAGCCTTTTTTAGTCCAGTTTTGACTATGAAATTTAACAGTTCATGGCTCCTCGAGACTTTCAGAGATTTTAGGTATTAATGAAATCCCAAATGTTACCTTGTTTGCAGCTTTCTCACTCCTTTTCAACGTTTTTTTGCCGGGAAGATCTTAGTCCGGCATCTTCCGTGAAATTCTTGCAGGGAATGGAATAATTGCGCCCTAATATCATAGCGTGGGTTTATCAGCCAATCAAAACTAAGCATTTTGGCGGTGGGGCTTTGAAACGAATAAAATTTGGTAAAATCTGGATTAAACTAGATTTTAGAAGGACCTAGGTATCTAAAAGAGAGGTGAAGGGTGGTCCTGAAAATTCTGTCGAATTTTAGATTGGTTATTTGATCTGGAAAGTTCCGTCCAATAGTGGATCTATATTTTCAGATAGCACTGACACCGTAAGAATTGTAATAATCCATTTACATATCCATATACAAAACTTATAACTAATTTAAAATATAAATAAAGATATTGATTCCCAAAACTACAATCCGTAATGAATTTTTTTTTTTTTTTTACAGTTTTCCATGTTAATTGAAATAGAATAACCAATAAAATTACCATTTTTTTAAATTATATGAACAGCCAGAAATTTTTTGTTAAACATCAAGTACAGTCGGTGCTAAAAATTTCGGGCACCCTCCTGTTAAGAACATAATATCATTAGACTGTAATGGCATATTACACAAGTTTCGTTACCGTTAATGATCCTCGGAATTAAGGACAGGTCATCCAGGGCACACTGACCGAATTCTTGGCAGACTGACCGATTCAGTGTTTCTTCTGCTCCTGGGTCAGCAACCTGAGGATGAATTTGGCAGCAACACGGCGCATGTTCAAATCACACATGAGGATTGCCTGCACTGTTTCGTATGATATACTGACAATGGCAACAATGTTGGTTGTCGAATGGTTTAGACATTTTTGGGTGATGTGCTTGTTGAAAGTCGTGGTGATCTCTCGTATTCTTCCAGTGAAATTTTCAGGAAACCCTATTTGGGACCTAAGACGTTGTGACCAATTTTGAACCGAAAATCCGAGGCCCGTTTATCTTCCCTGCCCATATCTGTTAAATTCTATACTAATTTTCGGCACCTTTTTGAAGTTTCCGCGGTCTAAAATTTTTAGGAAATACTATTTGGGACCTAAGGAAGACGATGTGACCAATTTTGAAAAAAAAAATCCGAGGGCCCGTTTATCTTCCCTGCCTATATCTGGTAAATTCTGTACTAATTTTGGGCACTTTTTGAAGTTTCCGCGGTCCCAAATTTTTAGGAAACACTATTGGGGACCTAAGGAAGACATTGTGATCAATTTGGGACCGAAATTCCGAGGACCCGTTTATATTCCCTCCTACTTTGAGCAAAAAGTGCTTCCCAGGGATCAGTTCAGTAATTTCAAATTCTGTAAACTTTATGCGTCAGTCTTTTTCTTGGGATACAAATAATTTTCATTTATTCAGAAAAAGGTAGTTTATTGCTGGTGGTTTTGGTGCAAAGTGTGTAAGAACTAACAAATGCCACTAGAAACATGTGAAATGCGTTTCCACCGAAAATATTTCCGTCACTTTCGTTAAATTCCTGTTCCAAATCGAGGTGTATGACATCCTCCGACAGACTTTCTCTCGTCATTTTGCTGAAAATCCATTTGCACCTCGTTTTCAGAGAAAGACGCATGTATGCATTATTTAGTGACAAAATTACAGTTTAAAAGTCGGAGGAATAATTCAATATTGCTAACTCCGTACAAATATTTAAAAAAAAAAAACGATAAAATCAATTTTTAATAGAAACACGTTTACAGAAGTTCGGTCATTCAGTGTATACACATATACGTGATAAGCATTCAAAGTGTTGACATGTTGTCTGTTTGAAATACTCATATAAAAAGTCTATCATTAGGCGTTGTAGTCATATTTTCGCAATGTGTCTTAGGTGCCAATAGTCCTTTTGCTTTTAATTCCAGAAATTAAATGGAGCATACGTAATACACAATATATTCAAAAAGTTCCGGGAATACTTTGAAATAAAATACTTAAGTATATGGAATACTTAAAGATACCAGAAAAACTTATTACCCCGTTAGTTTTCAACATACATCCCTTTCTACACCACACACTCACGCAACCAGTCGTAAAGGCTATAGACCAGCGTTTTCCAACCGGTGTGCAGCGGCACACTGGTGTGCCACGAGGAAATCAAAACAAATTATTAATTCTATAGCAATCAAATTGCAAGATATAGGAAAAATGTATATTTGTATTTCACATTACTATAAACCTCTACTATAAATCAACAATTTTAAGTTTCATACTGTGTTACTTTTCTGTACATTTTTAATGTTGAAAAAAGAATTTGTTATCATTGTTATGACTATTATTGCTTCTTTATTGTTGCAGACTATTTCGTAACTTGAAATTTTAAAATATCATTCAATCCTTTCGACAAAGTAAACATGCATACAAATTACCTACATTTGTTTTTTTAAAACTAAAAGAGATTTGTTTGTCCGTTCATTGTTTAGTGATCTTTCTTCTCGGTGAAAGATTGGATAAAGTTTTCAAAAAAGAAAGCTTAGTTTTAAAAACCTGAGTCCAATCTTTCATTGCAATTGTTTTCTATTTTTAAATAAGAATGAAAAATGAGCATAATGATTAACCACGAGGGAAAACCGGTGATCGAGCTTTCTTCTCTGTGAGAAGATCAGTAATCACAGACAAAATACCACGGTATTTTATATTTACAAATAATAATATCTCTGAGTGTGCCGCGAGAATTCAAGTTACATCTGTAGTGTGCCGCAAGTTGGAAAAGGTTGGGAAACGCTGCTCTAGACGATCGCCAGAAGAAATTTGACCACTGGAATGCTATTTCAGTACCGTCATCGTGCTATTTATTAATTTTGTTTCTTTAGTCGTTGCCACTTTTAAGAGAATGGAGTGACATACTAAAATTAGGTTGTATGTTAAATGCGGTAAAAACCACGACTGAAACGTACAGAATGATGTAAAACCTGTATAACCATGATTGTCTTAGTCGAAGCAAAGTACAGGGTGTTTCAAAATGTATATTGAGATTTTAAGGCTTTGCAGTATTTATTACTTTAACATACAATCATAAACAAAACATTAAATAAAAGAGCAACTCAAACAGTTTTTGTTACAAGTATTCAAAGTGAGCACAATTCGTCATACGGCACACATCGAGTCGATAGGCGAGAAAGGCCCAGAAACTTTCGGCCGGGGTATGACATAAAACACATTCAATTTAGAGAAGTCTCGTTACAACTGTACCATCTCGTGGGGATTTGCTGACTTCCAGAAGCGAACGTTATGGGTGTTCACATCGCCACTTAGGTGAAATGTTCATTCATTACTGAAGATGACACGATCTAGAAAATCATCGTCATGCAAGAACATTTCGTTTGCAAAGTTGACACGTACACAGTAGTCTGTAGCCTTCAGAGCTTCCAACAACTGTAAATGATAAGGACGCAATTATAAGCGTCTCTTTAAAATTCTCCACACAGACATTTGCACTATAACTACAGATTCAGTTTTAGTAAAGTATAAAACACAAAAGTTTTCTGCTCACTAGTCACCATCTTTGCTACTAGCGCTTTCAAACTGTAGACAGAGGAAACAGTGCATGTGCATGCATGCGTACAAATTGTTTGAGTTATTCTTTCATTTGATGTACCGTATTATTTATAATTGAAAGTTAATAGTAATAAATACTAAAGCTTTAAAAACTCCGATATTCATTCTGAAACACCCTGTAATCGAATGGCAAGTTTTTGGCTAATAGTAGGCTGTCACAGTCATTGAACTAAACGCATATTCGTCTGATTTGGCCTAGGCGAACTTCACTCTCCTTTAAATTCAAATCTGTCCTCTGTCAAATGCAAATCTGTTGCGTCCGTTTTAGGAAATGTAACGAGGATGCCGAAAAAGCATTCCAATGGACGACTTTCCTTGTGCGTTCTAGAGCCTATTCGACCGGTTCCACGAGTATCTGAAGCAGAACGGGATGTATGTAAAATCGAATGTGCCGATATTTTTTCTCACATTGTTAGGTATTTTATTTCAAGGTAGTCTGTAACGTATATAGGAACCATCATTTAAAATGTAAGTCCTGGGCGAGATAATACCATTTAAAATGTAACGATTATAACCTATTATTTTTCATGTTACATTGCAGCCCACAGTCCGTGTAATTTTTAGTTACATCAACACGATCAAAATACATTAAATCAGACACGACTACTTATATCACTATTACCTTTATTCTCCAAACTCCATTAATTATACTTTTCATTTTCGGTTGTCACAACAAGTTTTTAATAAACAACTATCTGCTGTTATGGTAACTTTGAGTACTAATTATACATATAAAATTAACATATATTTCCAGCTACTAAGATTAAATCTCATTTCTTTATATATTTAGAATCAACAACATATGAATTATTTTCTTCTTCTTCTTCTACACGACAGATTGTGTACTTTTAAGCATCGTTGCCCGAAATCAAGATACGAAAATAGAAGGAATTACAAAATAGATATACAATATCGTTATAAGTCCTGGAACCTATTGAATACACTGTGTGTGTGGCAGTATATATTATACTCTATCAACTAATGCTTAATAACACTAAAGTAGAAGTTTTATTAACAAATTACTAATAAGTTTGACTGAGCAGCAATTGTTGATTATGTCTCAACATAGTATAGTAATGGATTATTATGATAATAATAGTAAATTTCAGTTTAAATGAATAAATATGAAAGTAACATTCTGTCCATATTTTTTTTGAAAATGTAAGTAACATTCAAGAGTATGTAATTCAGCATGTTCACACATGTATTTCATTTTGCAATCGCTGCTTTTACAGTCTACAAATCACTAGTGTTGTATACTGTTACGCGCTACACTTTATAAAGAATTATACTGCATCCATACGCTTTGTTATCGTTCTTCAATTATTTCAGTAGATTTCCATTATATTTAAAAATAAACTGTCTAGTTTTATTCTTAGTATACGTTCTACTGCCTGTAAGATTTTATAAGAACTAAGAAATCTAATTATTTTAGTCGCTCGTTAGGTAAGTTTCGTATGGGTTACACAAATATACTATGTTACTACCTAATAATTTCCACACCAGGTACATTTTACTTTAACGCACAACCAAGTAATTTAAATTTTTTACTAGGTGTTAAAAGCTCTTTCAATTCCTTGTTGGTTTTATGGCCAAACCGCTCTTCGATTCGAGTATTTAGTCATTTCTGAATGATAATAATAATAACACTAATAATAAAAAAGGAGGGAACACATTGAAAACATATTGGTCCATAATAACGCCGGGACTCATTAAATCTTAATAGAATGATGACGCCAGAAGCTATACCGTCTTTCTCCATTTATTCGCGCACCTCTCTAAAACAACAAAAGCTTTCCGTAATCAAGTATTTTCCGTAGCGTGAGGTTGTTTGTTAATGTAAGACACGAGCTCTGCCGAAAGTTGGTAGGTTATAGATTGATGTAGTAAGACTGTTGACTGGCGCATCGGTAGTAAACCAGTTATTGAAGCACGGATCATACCGACGGTAATAAAAAGGATCATATTTAATGACTTGCTTCTCATCAGAGGCCTTTTTTCGCTTTTTGCATATGTCTTTAGGGAGAAATTTCCTGCGATGTTTATGTGCTGTGCAGAATATACAATGAAGTAAGTTAAGATAGGGTAGAGTAAAACATGCTCGCCCACATTGGAAGACAGAAAAAGGGAAAAAAAAAAGAAAGTTTCCCCAAAGATAAAATATAGGTAACAGGTTGGTTGGTATGGTAACACGTAAAAGCGTCATTATTTGCTTAATCTCTTATTTTTGTTTCTCCCTATTGGCGGTTTCCCTCGATATGATAAGTGATTGGTGTTAACATTTTGTGTAGAGGTGTTTTATAATGTTGAAGTGTCTTCCTACTTTCTTTATTTTTTTTTCTTTTTTTAGATTTATCACTTCATAAATGGAAAGTTTTTCGCATCAACTCTTTAAAATAATAACAATAATAATTTCTTAATAATAACTTATAAACTGCCCTGAGTTGATTACTGTGCTTAAGGGACCTTTTAACATACTGGACAGACCTTTAAAAATAATAATTAATTATGAAAATACAGGAATTTCTTGCATGATGGGGTTAAATGGTTCAAGAAACGTCTACAGTGTGAAAAACCGCGTTTTCCGAGGTCTAATTACAATGAGGTTAAGTGGAACTAGTTCATTATATTAAAAAAAAAATAGGATGTAAATAAGTTTAAAAATGAAAAGAAAAATATGAGGACTACTAAATAATACAGAGAATCCTTTCAAAATATAGTTGTTAAAAATAAAACAAAAATAACTACATATTTCTACATTGTAATTTTTTTTAAATGAAATCTTACAATTTTACGCCTGACGATTATCCCCGATACGGTTCATTAAAAAAAAACATTAATGAAAAGCTAACGAATGTATAACGACCAATATATTTATCTTGTATATTTTTAGGATTACACTTTAGCCCACAATCCGAATATTTATAATATAGTCTACTACTTTTACCAAAATCCACTTAAACACTCCATCTTGATATTATCTTTTATTATAATACATAATGAAGTAAACATTTACACCTTTCAAATAACATACATGTTGATTCTACAAGATGGATCCTCTGTTATATTTTATGTTTTTCGTTTCTATGACGACCAATAACACATATCGTCAAATTACCATGTCGACAGAACATCAATCATAATATCAGAATAAAATTAATTCTAGTTCTTTTTATATTTTCTTCTTCTTCTTTTAACTAGCTTGTGCATATTTCAATAGCACATATTGCCCGAAAATTTAAGAAATAATGTTTAAGATTACATGAAAAATATACAATATCGTTATAAATGTTTAACGAAAAAAATAACTGAAACGAATTGCAGTTGTGGGGAACCTGTAATCTTTAGTCATATAATTGGTCCTTCTGGATCTGTTCTAAAAAAATGCTAAACTATATAGGCAACTACCGTCAACTGCCCTCTTTGCTGGATTAAAATTTTAAAAAATAATAGTAATATGTTCTGTTAATCATTCACTTTTTATTATCATTGAAGCACTTTCTGATATATATATACTCTGATATGAACTCACAAACGTAATCCCTTTCAATTTTATGTAATAGATATGAAATGTATCATAAATGTAATACTGAAGTTACAAATATAAAATAATATAATATAATATAACATAGTCTTACACATTTTGTGTACATTATTAATGAAACTAATAACTTTAAAATAACTGCAGAGATTAGATGTAAGCAAAACTATCATATGTGGTCTTCTTTAGTAATGTTCATTGTTCATGTTGCTTTTAAAACAAAAAAGGTTTCCTATCCCTGGGGTAAAGAATGCAGATGTCAGATACATTTTGGAGAAGTGGAGTTCTGGTGATGAATGAAAGTGTTATGTGTTATTCTTGCTAAACAACTCCTCATTTAAATCATTCCTCGTGTAGGTAAAAAGTTAGAAATTTACAATGTGTACAGTGATGCACTAATAGAGGCTGATGCACACATAGAGTACGGTGCCCATGCCGTTCCTCTGCCATACCCAGTCCGTGCTACGGCCATGACCATTCACACATACCATGTCCTGCCGTGCCATGCCGTGCCTTCCCACTACTGCTTTATATACCATTTCCCAAGATGGTTTGAAAAAAGACCAACTTCGTGCGGCTTCGACTATCTACTCCGAGGAAAGCCGAAGCATCGCATCCAGGTTGGCTTCTCTTCAAGGCACTCCGTCGGGGCACGGCATGGGAACGGCACATTATGTATGAATTAACCTTAAATGCAATCATAAAAACTTTGAATCAATTTTGTCGAAATCGAGGCCACAATTGGTTACATATCACCTTCATTCTCTTAACACTATGAATTGAAGAAATCAAAATGTGAGGGGAAAATGGAAGAACCTTGAAAAATTCCACAAATAAGATATAATCCATCACAAATTTACATAACCTTCAGCTGAATCAGGTACTCCTCGCACGAGAGATAAGCGTACTATCACTGAACGGCCATGTCTCATTCTTCAATTGTAGCTAATTTATCATATCACAAGTCAGTACCCTACTTGACTTTCTATCTATTCATACATAAACGCTATAAAGGATTTTTTTTGTTTATTTTCAAACATGTAGCAGTGTCATGTGTACACCACGCGAAGGACTTTGGTTTGTATGAAATGAAATCTTCTCAATAACTATTTCTACCACTTCCGGTTTTAGTAGAGAGGTTATAGTGTAAATGGAATATATTGTTGGGATGCTTAATAGATTGCAGAAGATCGTTTCTCGCTATCAATTACCATTTTTACTTTATAGCCATAAACGTCAGTTCCATGTGTTTCTATTTGATACACAGTAACGTTTTACAGCTCGACCACGTGTATATATTTTCCTTACATATATTAGTTGTCTTCTAGGGCCTGTGTACTGTATCTGCTAAACTCACAGTTTTCATTTGTCTAAATGGTTCAATTGGAAGCTTGAGTCCCTCGGAAAGGAAATGTTGACTTGGGTCATAAAAATTTCCACACGTGGCTGCCCTGTGACACCACTTTCCGCGCCTTTATTGTTATATATTGAATTTCCCAGGGTGAACCGTGTTTTGGTCCGGAGGTAAACTTTACTTATATAGGCCTGGGGCTGAATGTGTTACAGGAAGTAGTGATTTCTGCCACTTCCGTTTTGAATAGAGCGTTCACAAAGTAGACAATATATATTCTTAGAACGCTAAATCGAATTAAAAGAAACGCTTCTTGCTATCTCTTATTCCTTTTCATCTATGTAGATCAACAATGAAACAGTAAGCTGAGTAGATTTCTATCACTTGTGGTTTTAGTACAAAAATAAGAATGAAAATAAAATGTATCCTCGAGACACTTAACCGATTATAAGAAACCGCTTCTTGCTATCTATTACCGTTCTTACTCCAGGGGCGCGATCGGGGCAATTGTCCCCACCCCAGAATAGGATATTTCTTATTTTAAAAATAAAACCTATGCTAAGAATTTTCACCTTTGTATTATAAATGAAAAATAAAACCTATTGACTTCGAACGACCGTCCCCCAAAACATTCAGCCTGGATTCGCCCCTGTCTTACTCTAGAGTGATCAATGTTAAACCCGTAAATAGGTGATTTCTACTACTTCCGGTTTTGATATCACGTTTTTTGTCGAATTCGACTCAAGTCCGTAGCCAGCCCAAAAATGTAGGCGGGGGGGGGGCGGTAGAAGGCCCGATCTAACCATATTATAGTTCATTTGCAAGCCTACCATAAAAATTTGACGGGGGCAGTAAAAATTTAGGGGACTCCCCCTTCCGTGGATACGAGCCTGATTCGATTTCGAACTTTTGAGACACTACATCCTGGCAAAAATTGATGGGAGAAATGTTGGCGAAAAAAAAGTAATAGTATGCAATATCTGCTACCATTATCCACTTAGATATTTTAGTAACATAGCCGTCATTACTAGTGTATCGTAATAGCAATGTATTTGGTTTACACAATATATTTTCTTCTTCTCATGACTTTCTCATGGATACCATATAGCAAAGTACCAGTAAGATGCCAAAAGTTTATTGACGAATTTAAGATGAAAAATACGTTGATTCAATAGCACAGCTGAAATTGAAGAAACTTAAACCACATTTAGTAGGTTTGAAGAAATACGTTGGTTCAAAAAAAATACGTTGGACTAACGCATGTTAAACTGTACGTTGATAACCATTTGCCGTCATTTATCAGAGTTCAGACCTCGTACTGTAGTGGATACCTTATCAATTGAACTTGTTGGGAAATGCTTAGCAAATTACTAATTACAACGAAGGCCCAACATTGGCATTTGGTTAGCATTTCTTTTCCCACTGTGTTCACGACGCAACAAGAAACTTCGGCATTGTTGAAGACATTTAATATTCTTAACTTCGTAGAAGTCCAGCAAAAAAAAAAAAAAAATCATACATATTAAAAGTTAATTCACAAATAGTGTGCCGTTCCCATCTCGTGCTCCGTCCGTGCGTGGTCCAGAAAGTTTATTTTCAGACTTTAACATTGAAAATTAATTTAGTTCTCTCTCTTTTTTTATTCACACATGACGTGCCGTATCCATGCCGTGCCCCGACAGACCGCCTTGAAGAGGAACCAGCCCGGTCGTGGCACTTTGGTCACGACCCTTCGGCTTTCTTCGGAGCACACGAAGCGGCACGAAGTTTTCCTCCTTGCAATCCATCTTGGTTAATGGTGTAGAAAGCAGTACCTATACCGCACGACATGGTATGTGTAAATGGTTGCGGCTATGGCACGGACGGAGCATGACAGTGGAACGCACCCT